>NC_079443.1:265684-338184 GCF_903798145.1 Danio aesculapii
TTGCCAGAAGAGCTTGTGTGAAGTTGCTCCTTAAACTTCATAAATGTATTATATGTTGTAAGGAATTTACCATTAAATAGCTTTTTTTAAATATGGACTATTCTTGTGTTATTTAAAGTCCATTAATTAAATGAGCCGATTCGTAAATAAAGTTTATCATTTTATATATTCGTCACATATATAAACACATTTTCCCTACCAAGCATCTATTTTGTAGTTACACTTTGAAGGCTTACCTTTGCATGAACTCCAGAGTTACACCAACTTCCAATGGATAACTGATGTTGAGACTGTAGTAGGTCACAAACATCATCAGAAGGGCATCACCACAATTTGTGACACCATCGTTCACAATGGTCTGATCCACAGCAATCATAAAGCGTCCAGCTGTCAGGGGAGAATTCCCTACATTACACAAACACACACATTGGTCAAATTTTAAAATTACAACAGTGCTTACATGGCTATTTCTCCTTTTCAGTTAACTACCCTGATGAAGAAATAATAATAGTAAAAAATATAAATTTTTATGGTTTACTAGAAACCCCAGCAAGATTTAATTTACCTGTCACTTAAACTTGACACAACATCTTTAATTCCCGACTCACGCAACTGAGTATTTGCTTGCAGAGCACCTTGAAGTAGATCAACTACATACTGGTGGCACACAGAGTTAAGACTGTCAATTTGTTCCACAATCATTTGAATAGTGGAGGAAGGTATAAGGTATTTGGCTTATAACTTCATATAAAACCGAGATAAAGTCCTCATATCATATCAGGTGGGCACAGGATATTCTCTGGCTCATCAATTCTTACCTCTGGTGCATTTTGAGCAACATCAAGTGACTCACTCTGCACAGAATGAACAAAATACACATCTGACACCTGTAAAGATGTAGCATTTTTATGATATTTAGAGAGGTGATCAGTAAAGGAGGACCTCAATGAAAAGGTTTTGCCACACATTTTAAATGGGCAATCTTTCTTCGAAACGTGATTTTAAATGATCTAAGAGATCTTTAAGATCATTGCACTTTCTGACAAAGTGGATTTTGACATATCAGTGGACCCTGTACTGTTTCCCACTGCAATATGGATGACTGTCTATGGTGGCGCAAAATGACTTTTAAAGCAATTGTACTTTGTGAATCTTGATTTGCAACCAGCTACACAACAGGCATATTCACTATGAGCTTCATTTTTGTGTAACTGTTGGTGATTAACATACCCTTTCAGTGTTTTTGAAGCAATGCCACATATAGGACATGTGAAAGTTTTTAAAACACTTGCCATGTTGCATACTCACTTCAGTGTAATAGAGATATATTTGAGCTTGAAAATGCCTTCTTGCTTCAGGTAGTTTCACGTTTAAATTCTTGAATCAAACAACTGAGGGTGAAAAAAAAGAGACAGAAGTTTGCAAATGCTTGCTATGTAAAAATTATCCAAGTATAACTAAAGACAAATCACTGAAATCTCACAAACTCCCATTTTATACAGAAAAGTCAAATGCCTGTAATCTTTATGAAAAATTCTGTGAAATTTGTAGTATAGTTAACCTTTTCTGAAATGAAATGCAGCTTGTAACGTTAATGTTTTCCCCTTACAAATGTGACTATAATAGCACAGTATGAGTGACTATTTCCCCCGTTGCATTTCAGCTTTATATCAACTAATTTACGTTCAATTTATGCCAGACTCAACGCTGACTTGTTTTAAACCAAACCATTATCTTTTATAACACTTTAGACGGTATCTTGGTCGTTAAAAAGCTCAACGAAGTAACGTAAGGTTAATGTGGCATATTGCTATTATTTTAAGCAAATCTTTAATGTTAGCCTAGTTAACCAGCTAACTTGTGTGTCAAAAACACGGCCACAGAAAACAACAGAAGCATAAGTTTTAAATTAGGCAATTAGGAATTATTTTATTCGCCAACGTTGAATTTGAAGCTAAAACTCAGCTGCAACCTTAACGTTACTTAGCAAACATAACGTATGTCCTACATTACTCGCCTTGTCTATCAAAACGTACACTTTGACAGTTGTATATTTGAATACGTCGATAGGTACTTTAGAGTCAAGCTTTTGGCGTTACCTCACAGATGTGGAGTTTCCTCTTCACAGCAGAGAAGTAAATTTGCGCGGCCGCGTCTCCGTTCAGATGGCGCGCTTTCTTCCCGTGTTCAGGACTGCCACCTTTCAGTCGTGTTCTGATGTCGTAAAATGATTGCTATGCTAATCGTGTTACGAACACAGAAGTAGGCCATGTAATGTTTAGTTAACTTTTTGTTGACTTGTAACTGTAAAGATTGATTAGAAAAAATATTTACAGGTCATAACATGCATACACAAGTAATATGTGTGATTAGTCACTAGGAGAAAAATAATATAATAGCATACATCATACATATTATAGAAAATGAATATAATAATTAAAATGAGCATTTTTTTTGTATTTTACAGTGCATGTACTGTACAGTATGTGGCCTAAAATACTAGGCTATTATTTGACATTTATAACTTCAATTAATCTTCACTTTAACAGGTTACAGAAAAATCACGTTTATCCACATAATCATCACATGTGACCACGCATGAAATTCATGTGACCACATGGAGACTTGTTCGAGATGACACGTTATCCTGTGAACAGCTGGCAGTTAAAGTTGGACAAATAGTCTAACCCATGTTATAACATGTGGAGCACATGAAACTCATTCCAACATGCTCACCATATTGCATTTTAGCAGCTTTGCTACAATTTATTCAGCAACTGCTTGTCAACCTTGTTTACAAATATTTATTTGAATGAGCTATTGTATACAAATTGCATGTTCACATTTTGCAAGATTCAACATTCACATTAAAAAAGACATTCATGTGTATTTTCAGCCCACTATGCTACAAGTTTTTTACTTATTTATTTGTAAACCTCAACATCTTGGTGCTATTGGTGTTACTTTTAGATTTCATACTTTACAAAACAATATAACAAACCCTTAAAAAAATAACTGCAGTAAACTGAAGTAAAACTGCAGTACAACTGTGGAACAATAGCAGTATAAAGAATAACTGCAGTAAAAATATTTGCTACTGCAAAATTGCAATATAATGTAGTATACAGTTCAACTACATTACTACATATTGAATTGAAAGTTCAACGCCAGTTTAATTTTCAGTACATTAAAGTACAACTATAAAAAAGGTAAACTGCAACTTTACTCCACTTGTGCATTGTAGTGCTGTACAGTCTAATTTGCCAATGGTGTGATAATTGGACTACTATAAGCTACTGTACTTGTTTTTGTACTTATTTTCAGGTATTTTCTTATGGTAAACTAGTCATCTTCTAAATAGAATTTGAAAAGTTTATTAGCAAAAACAGATATGTGCAAGGCGCAGTGGGTAGCACTGTCGCCTCACAGCAAGAAGGTCACTGGTTCGAGTCTCGGCTGGGTCAGTGGTAATTTCTGTGTGGAGTTTGCATGTTCTCCCCGTGTTAGCGTGGGTTTCCTTCGGGTGCACCGTTTCCCACACAGTCCAAAGACATGCGCTATAGGTGAATTGGGTAGGCTAAATTGTCAATAGTGTATGTGTGTGAATGAGTGTGTATGGGTGTTCCCAGTGATGGGTTGCAGCTGGAAGGGCATCTGCTGCTTAAAACACATGCTGGATAAGTTGATGGTTTATTCCGCTGTGGCAACCCCAGATTAATAAAGGGACTAAGCCGAAAAGAAAATGAATGAATAATATGTGCAATTTCACATGCACATGTAGTCAAGTGAAACTTCACATGCAAAATCATGTGACATTTCTGTAAGGGATGATTATATCTTCAATGGTACTAAAATCACTTTAAATGTGGTTCGATTTTTGTTAACCTATTTTTACAGGAATAATCAGTAAATATTAAAGTCAAATTACACATTACTCTCTGAAAATACAGAAAATTTAATTAAAAAAACTGAAAAAACATTCATTCATTCATTCATTTTCTCTTCGGCTTAGTCCCTTTAATAATCAGGGGTCGCCACAGCGGAATTAACTGTCAACTTATCCAGCATATGTTTTACACAGCGGATGCCCGTTCAGCTGCAACCCATCACTGGGAAACATCCATACACACTCATTCACACACATACACTACGGACAATTTAGCCTACCCAATTCACCTGTACCGCATGTCTTTGTACTGTGGGGGAAACCGGAGCACCCGGAGGAAACCCACGCCAACATGGGGAGAACATGCAAATGCCAACTGACTCATGCTGAGGTTCGAACCAGCGACCTTCTTGTGAGGCGATTGTGCTACCCACTGCGCCACCTGAAAAAACATGTAATACCAAAATACTAACAATTATCTGTAAATTAAATGTTGGAATTTTTAAATACAGAAAATATCTGTAAAAATATATATTTCACCGTATAATGAAAAAACAGGAAAATTCTGTAAAAAAATACAGACAATTATCTGTAAAATAACATTTATTTTTTACAGTTTATTTTTACAGGAATAATCTGTAAATATTAACGTAAAATTACGTGTTACTCTCTTAAAATACAGAACATTTCCTTTAAAAAACAGAAAAAGAATGTAATACCAAAATACAAGCAATAACTGTAAATTTAATGTAAGATTTTTTTATTACAGAACATATCTGTAAAACAACAGGTATTCACTGTATAATGAAAAAACTGAAAAATTCTGTAAAAAAATACAGACAATTACCTGTAAAATAACGTTTATTTTTTACAGTGCACTCTTAATGTTGCCCTGAACTTCATAGAGACAAATGCACAGTCAACTTGACAGTCGGCCAGTCAGTCAGTCAGACAGGCGGTCAGTCGACAGCGGCCTCTGGTGGGTTAACGTGTGAACAGCGGGCGCGAACGGCACTCGCGAGAGAAATCTGAGATCTAAAAAAGCGCACAGAGCGGCCTCTCGTGGATTCACGAAAATAAAAACTGCAAAAATACGTACCTCCCGGGACGTAATTCGAGGTCTCCAGAAACGTCGACGGACTTCATTTTCAGAATGAGTCTGGGTTGGGTTTGTGTCATGTGACCATCATGAAGAATGCAGCGTCTTGTTTCTCACCGGACTCGTTCTGTGTTCTGGCGGTCTTCTCTTATATAGCCAATCTCTGCATTCTGGGTATCGAGAAACAGCCTTTGTCATCTTCAGCTCCTTATTAACAGCCAAACAGTGCTGACCGCACACCAGCTGATTGGTGGAGAGCAGACAGTGGTGAAGCCATACATACAATATTTCTAAGCACAGAGAGTCCTCACTTTAATATCTAAATGAACGTTCAAAGCTAAAGTCACTGTGTTTATAAGCAATGCTTACGTCTGTTCTCTGACTGCAGCACAGACAGCGGCTCATTTGATGTGGAGGTCTACAATATATACATCCGTGTGGTCCTGCGGGTCGGGGATAAAGACGGTCACCTCTCCGTCAGCACCGACTCCTGCAGTAATGATGTAGGAAATGTCTACATTCAGTTTCACGGAGGAGCAAGGTAAAGAACAGAGCATGAGGTGAGAGACGACAGGGACTGTCTGCCATCATAATCACTGTGCTCTTCCGCAGCTACATCTTCCAGCTATTTGAAGATTATTTCAGTAGAAAGACCTCAGACATGATACGTCAGAAGGTTGGTGTATTCTTCAACAGAGTGACCAGTTCATCACCGTATATCTGCTACTTCTCAAATTCCTCATATTGTCTTTCTAATAGATTTGTCCAGCAATCCAACAAGCAGTCAATAAAATGGAGACAATTCTGCAGGAAAGAACTGGTGATGAACACACACACACACACACACACACACACAGCATGATCTGTTTAGCACAATGCAAACTATTTGTAGGAGCATTTTATAGAGTAGTGTTTGGATTATTGATGCTGAAACGTGTGTTTTAGTGAACATACTTGTGGATAAGTATGTTTATCTGAGCGTTCCTCTCACCTCCGCCCCGGCTGTGACCAATCAGAGCTGCAGATTAGAGGTTAAGGTAAGGACGCTTTTAACACTCATGATCTTTTATAGCCATGTGACACAAGAATACAGCTATTAACTTTGATTTTCTCTATATATTTAGTCTCCAAGTAGATTAATTAATTTGTATAAGAGGCATTCGGGTGGCACAGTGGGTAGCAGGATAGTCCTGCCAGTGATGTTGCTTGCTCTTCTGTTGACAGGCTGAGTTTTACAGCAGGTGTTCTCCATCTGAACCTCCATTCTCCGCCGGTGCGTTTGACCTTCAGTACTCAGACAAACACATGCTTTCACTGGCTGCATCTCAGTTTACGGTCAACTCTGCAGCGTTTGCGTATCTTAGATCTGGGGCTCTCCAGACCAACATCACAGATGACATGGTGAGGAGATATGGAGTAGCTGCTCCCTTTAAAAACATTAAGACACGCATGCACATCTGCACTGGAAGAGTGTTTTATATATCTTTACTAATGTGTGTATATGCAGGGGTGCACATAACTGGTACACGGGTGCAAAGATTACAATAAACAATGCGCTCTAAACGAAACACATTTCAAGTGCTCAAATTGAGGGGTTCAAAACTACATTCTGAAGGGTACAACTGATGGACACTTCCTACATCAATATAAACAGCACTGCCTCCATGCCTTCTTCACCTCAGAGGGCTTTTTCAGTTTATTCATGACCATCTGCATCTGTATAATGTTATTATTATCAGCAGTATTATTGATTATCTGCAGATTTATATTTGTTTTAATAAAAACAAGAGTAGATTTGTCCTCCTGTGGGGTTGTGGAGACGTCTGCATCACCATATGGGGCATCAGAACAGGACGTGTGTTTGGATATAACTCAGTGTTTTGACCCCACTTCATTATTGTTGTTCATTTATTCCTCTGCTGGAGATTAGAGCTGAATTTAGAAATAGTTTTGACACAAATCTTTGTGCTTAACAAAGGAAATTAAATATGTGGGCTAATGGATGTGTTCAGTGGAGAGAGTTTCCACCGTTTCCTCACTCCACCAAAGTAAAGGAGTAAAGAGGAAAAGTAAAGTAAAGAGAAAGTAAAGAGGCTGAATGGAGGAGGCTGGTTCTTTATCCTCGCGCTGCTGCAGATGCTCTGTTTAACTGTTTTCTCTCTAGTGAAGCGTTCAGTTTTTACACTTACAAAGTCCGCCATGTAAATAGCAAATGCACCATGGAGTAACGCAACTGACTCTTAAAGGGAATGAGAGACGAGACTCTGATTGGTTTAATGCTCAAAACACACCCAGAACTCATTAAAAGAATAAGCTCAACCCTGTTATACCATACACCGGGGCACAGAGCGAATTTATCCATCCTTAAACTAGCAAAAGTGGATTCAGACATGCTCTTAAAGCTTTTGCCCCATGAGCTTTAGACTTTGCACTTCGATCATTAAAATAGAGCCCATAGACTAAAATCTTAAAATGTAGTCTAAAATCAACAGGAAGCAAGTATATATGTTTTTATATAAACATACCCAACATATATGTTTTTAAATATTGTAGAAATTGGGTAATTTTATATATGAATATGAGAGCATAAAGGATAGCTGAGGACTGAGCAACATCTCCAGGTACTCCTAGGAAAACCAGAGTAAACAAGCAAGGTGCACCTCTGTATATGAGGAACTGTGTGAAACTGCAGGCGTGCGTTAAATCACTCATTCATCTCGATTTATGTGTTGAAGATACCGAAGCGTTCCCCGCTCCATCTGAACACCAGCCAGTTTGGGGTCTTCATCCCACAGGTCAGTGTGTGTGTGTGTGTGCATGTTGGGAATGTATTTATGTAAGGAATAATCAATGGTGGGCTGTGTGTAAAGGATTATATTTGCATTATGTGGAGGTAAAGAACCACTCAAGGTGAAGCTGCTGATTATTTCATGGTCATTAGCGAAGTTATAGACAAGTTAAAACTACACTGTAAACAATATCTGCTAATGAACATGTTTAGTGTGTGTTGTGTGTTTATTTGCGGTGGTGAATTGCATTATGGGATGTTGATCTCTGCTCTGTCCACTTCTGATGATGTAAATTCAACTCTACAGTTTAACTAAGAGACTTTTATTGACATTTTAGTGGTTTGAAATAATCTAAGTGATATAATATGTAGAGAAATAAGAGTGTAAGAGAACAGAGAATGAGCTGCAGTTTACTACAAGGCTTCTGTAGTGTAATATACAACACCAACACACACAATATAGCACTGCACACTATTACACATGTGCAGAACACACACTTTTAAGAGCTTTTACAGGTTATCAAGATCCCATAATGTCTAGCTATGGAATAAATACTGATGTAATTCTGAAGTGTTCATCCTGATGAATGCTGTGCTTTCCCCCTGGTCAGCTGCGCACATTATACCCCGACATGAAGATGCAGGTGTTGTTATACGCCAGCGACATGCCGCTGTTCTCCTTCGCTTCAGGCATCATAAACATTCATGTGAAGATGGCAGCAAAGTTCTCCGCTGTTAAAGCTGATGGCGGTCTGGTGCCTCTTTTCACTCTGGATGTGGTGAGAAAATAAGGATCTTTCAGAGAGATGTGTAAACGCCCGTTCACAAGCTACAAAGATAGCAATAAACCATTGTTCTGAATGTAAAACCAGAGCAGAGTTCAACCCACAGCTATAATGATAAAGATATAGAGAAACAATATCATTGAAGTCACTTTCAGAGTGGATTATTTCTCAGCTAACGAATAATAAAACACAGAGAGCCACTCAGAATCCATTGAAATATAAAGGGCTCGTGCAATCGAAAACTACAGACGACACTGTGGAGAAGCTTTAATGAGATCTTTAATGACTATCTAGAAAACTATTGGTTATAGCACTGGGAAATAATGATAATACACATGTTATGCAAGCCAGACTATAGCAAACTGATGTAGAAAATATAGCTCAGCTGTCCAGTAGTGCTGGTTTCATCTTTGTGTTTCCTCTGGAAATGCTTGGTAAAATAGTTTGTCTTCATTCCTCTACACTGACTGCGATGGCTAAATTAATTGAATTAGATCAATACTTTTAAATAAAGATTCGCCAGTCCTTCTGCTGGATACATACGAGGTGGTAATGCTGAATGAAAAAGAGTAAAGTAATAAACATTCCTATCTTTGACTGTGTAGATACAAATATATATATTTATGGTTATATTTATCATGCTTGGTGTGAACGGGACAGCCGTTGATCCTTTAAGTTGATAATAAAACCTTTTTTGTTTAGGATTGCTTTAAATCACAGGTGTCAAAACTCAGCTCCTGGAGAGCCACAGCTCTGCACAGTTTAGTTCCAGCCCTTATCAAACTAAAGGAGTCCTTCAAGCTTGTTTGAAACCTGCAGATAAGTTCTCTGGAGTTGGGTTGGAACTAAACAGTGCAGAGCTGTGTTTGACACCCCTGCTTTTCTGTTATCAGTTTTTATCTGTCATCATTGTCGTATCTTTTATGTATGTTGTCTTGATTTGTTTGTAAAGCGCTGTGAGAAAGTAACTTTTAAAGGCGCTATATAAAATACTTTTATTATTGTTGTTATTATTATTATTGATAAACGATAGATAGCTGCTAATCTGCAGTGTTGCTCTCTCACTCCCCCTGCAGGACAGCAGATTCAGCGCAACCGCTCAGATTAGCAATAAAAAACTGACCGGAGCTTTCAAAGTGAACAAGTGAGTACTGTTTATTTAGTTCATACATGAAAATAGAAATTTAAGGACTTTTAGGACTGGATTTAAGAATGGGCATCCAAATAAAGCAGTTAATGATTAAACAGTTAAAGATCAGAGTCCAAATATCATATTTGAGGCTATATGCAGAAATCAGAGAGTGAAATTGAATACCTTTGAAGACTCTTTTCATACATTAAGACCTCGTGGCCACTTTAGCTTTCAACTAGTAACACTGGCAACATTTTAAATTAAAATATATTTACTAATTTACTGATTAAGAAACGAATCCTAAACTAGAACGTTATTCATATACTGAATAAAAGCTCAAATCCAGCAAGGGGTGTCTACAACAGCAGGAATAATGGTGTTGCCTGCAGTAAACAAAGCAGCGTGACGTCAAATCTAGCAGGATTTTAGCAATTTCATAAAATACCCCAGTCTCCCAATGTTCAGATTAAATTCAGGCAAACTTTAGCATACTGAAACTAAATTTAACACCTTGTAAAATAACATTTAAGAAATTTTTAAGAGCCTTAAATTTGTCTACTTTGATTGATCAACTTTTAGTACTTTGTAAGACCTGCAGACACACAGTATTTTAACTGTTCTCGATGTGAGGCCTAGCTGTTAGTGCAGGTAAAGGCTATCATTAAAGTCACAATATGTACGATTTTTTCACTAAAATATCCACTAAATAAAACCACTAGAGCGGTGTTAAAGATTTTGCTGGCTTATGTCCTTACACTACACCAACGTGTTTGTAATAATGTTCGCGAATCTAGAGAATAGGCATATTTTAATATGTGATGTGTTTTATTGGACAGCCCAGAGCAGCATTACAACAGAAGCCTAGAATATGTTTGGTCTGATAAAACAGCACTGCTTCTTCTCCACGTGACCACGAGCTGAAGAACCAAAAGTGCTGGACTGTGGCATAATAAAAGCTCTGCTGCTTTAGTGCTGCATTGCAGTTGTCTTCAGCATTTTCTCGTTTTACTTCATTCAGTCTAAAGGTTATTGCACACTGAATACGAAATGTTTATCTGTAATTTTCGTACGTTAAAATAATATATTTGACCTCACGTTGTGTCAATTGTATTGAGACACTTCCTTCGAAAATTTGATCTGTCATAAAAATATATATATATTATTGGATTTGATTAATCTTCATTACTTCAAGACTCCATTTTGAATTGTTTTACAAATTATTTTGCAATAGATTAATAAATATGCATCGGACTCAGTGTGCAAGGTGTGTTTGTGTGATGAATTTTTGGGATTTGAAAATGCATTAATGAATATTTCAAACTTCAGTGTGCAACGACCTTTACTCTGCATCAGACTACCATGATGATAATAAGTATACTTTACTCATCATCAACATGATTTCCACAGGAGTCCTGAATAGGATGAACTTCCATGATTCTCACAGAGTCATCAAAATACACCTTTGTTTGTTGTGAATACACGCCCTCTAGTGGAGAGTATAACATACTGTGGCTTTATTTGTGGCATATATGTTTGTTCCAGAACTTCTTATGGTTGGGTCAGAATTCTTTGTGTTAAGAAAATACACATTTGTTTGTTGTGAATATAAACCCTCTAGTGGAGAAAATTACTCACTGCGTCTTTAAGCTGAAACACACACATTTGTACAGATGTCTTTGTTAATAGACTTCCACTGTAATGTATTTCCCCTTTAGTGTAAACAGCAGGCCAAAAACACAGAGAATGGTTATCTGACAGACAGAGCCTTTTCACTGAAGTAACGGCAAGAAAAAAAAAGTTCTAGATTACTGAAACTCTTCCTCTTCTTTTCTCATAAATGCTGCTCCAAGTATAACACTGACTGTCGGATCATCTGAGATTGGAGATTTCAAGGTGAGATTTAATAACCTGTTAGGATTCATATCAAATGTTCACTATCACTGATGTTTTACTCTCAATTCTTCAATATGTACAGACCGACACAATAGAGCAAGTGTTAGTGATCGCCGTCAACACAATTATCCTGCCACAGCTAAACGGTGAACACTTCTAATTATAAACTCTCTCCATTATTTAAATTATTCAGCATTTTGTAAATTCCCTTGCAACTGAGTAAAGCGAATTTTGAAAACTATAGACTTTGCTTTCCCTGCTGAAAAATCCAGCTTAAACTAGCCCAGGCTGGTTGGCTGGTTTTAGCTGGTTGACCAGCCTGGTTTAAGCTGGACATAGCTGGTTTTGACTGGGCTCCCAGCCTAGCTAGGCTTGTCAAGCTGGTCATCTCCCAGCCTGACCAGCTAAAACCAGGCTGGAAATGGCCAAAACCCCTCTAAAACCAGGCTGGTCGACCAGCTAAAACCAGCCAACCAGCCTGGGCTGGTTTAAGCAGTTTTTTTCAGTAGGGTTATCTTGTGTATTTATTTCTTCAATATTTTTAGGGGAAAATCTGGTACTTATCTGTTAGCTAACTCTTTATGAATATCTTGTCTTAGCTCGCCTGAGGTCCGGCTTTCTCTTGCCCACGCTGCAGGGATTTAGTTTGAGTAACTCTCAACTGCTTATCAGAAATGTGAGTATTTTTAATGAATGCTCATGTTTTTCATTGCTTTTTTGTTTTCGTTACAAACTTGTTGGAGAGCGACACAATCGCAGTGTTAAATTGTTTGATTTGCTCACTTTCTTTCAGGGCTTTGTGGTCATCTTTACCGACATCAGACTCCCTGATGGGCTGAATGCTCTATAACGGCTAAAATGTCAACACAAACTACAAGTGCTCGGCAGAACTCTGTCATTCATTAGCCACATGCTTTTGTGTTGTCATGTTTTGTGTGAACAACCTGCTTATACGTTTCCCAGTGCTGGGTTGCTGCTGGAAGGGCATCCACTGCATAAAACATATGCTGGAATAGTTGGCGGTTCATTCCGCTGATGAATAAGGGACTAAACTGAGGGAGAATGACTGAACTGCTGTAATTGGCTGTGTTGTTGTGTCTTGTTTTGTGAGCACACGGCTTTGTTTTGATTCAACTCCCCCATCTCATCCCTTACTGTTACCTGACACATCTCCAAATTACCTAGGGATAACTGACTATAGTTCCTCTTTCCAGCGACTAGTTCTGGGTATCATTTGAACGTTATCAATTCTGATTGCCCTTATCAATTTCATCGATTCCCAGTTTAGATTACAATTTTTATATAAAAGAAAACAAATCGAAAGTCAAAGATTTCTGTGCCATTACTTGCATCTGATTAAACAAAAACAGCACTGAGCGGAGCGATCACGCATAATGTAGTCTCGCATAGCCAGAGCTCAGACTAAAGGTAATTTAGGTAACTTTGGCTGCTTTGAATGGTCGACTGTGTTATTTGGCTAACCAATCATGTTTTGTTTTGTGTCGTGCCATGTTTGAAAGGAACTGTCTTCAGTCCATCACACACCGGCACATCATATATTCATGAACGCCTTTAATAGTTTACAGCATTGCTGCATCAATATCCTTAATGATCCCTCAGCGAAACACCTAGGAAATCAGTAGGACGTGCGTGTAGAGTCTTTCATTATTTAGGTGACACTAAAATTCACACAGACTGAGAGGACGGAAAGTATCTGTTCTAGAAAAGCAAGGTTTAGTTCTACATGTGAAAATGCACAAATTAAAAAACTGCCTTTCTCTTACCTTCATGACAGAATAGCTGAAGGTTTTAGAAATGACCTGTTTGTCGACATCTTGAGCTTGTATCCAGTGTTTAAAGTCTGCATGAACCGGAAGCTGTGACTGCTTTTTCCCCCCTGTATTGTGCTGCAGTTCCTAGAGAAATGGAATATTAAATGAGAAAACAGTGGGCGTGGCTTGTTTTTTCTACTGCGAGCTGATTGGATGTAGTAAAGTAGGCGTTTCATTCTGACGGATGGGGAAAAGGGTTTGGGGAGAGTTACTAGAACCTAACAGACTCCTCCTCCTTTTCTGTTTGTTGTCAAAGTGACAGCAAGAGGGGCGTGGTTATGTTAGTCCCGCCCAAATCCTAAAATATATACATAATCTGAGAATTGAACTGAAACAAACAGGAAACACACTTTCAGATTTCATTTAAAGATTAGAGGGGCTAACTATTTATTTTTGTCTTAACGATACGCACAGATGAATCGTTCACCACAAAACTAGCAATGTGAGCTAACAACATCAACATGGTGAGTTTTGATTTCATGGGGACTTTAAATTAAATTAATAAATGCTCATCATCACACAGTGATCCTGACAATACCAGACTGCCTTAGAAAGGTATGTGTTTATTTAAATCTACTTTATGCAAATGAAGAGAGACTTCAGTGAACGTCAGCCAAAGTGAGCATCCTCTCAGCTGCAGCCGCACGTATCTACACCTGATGAAGACTAAGATGAAGATTAAATGAGTCCTTCAGGATTTAAAGTGGCAGTGCGCTGATGATTTGGACATTTTCAACTGTGCATATTCCTTGAAACGGTAGAGCAGAGGATGTTTACTCAAAACCGCTGTGAATCTTGAAACCTTGGGTTACCGTCTCATGCCTAGTCTGATCTCTGCGCTGTGCCTGGGCGGCTCCAGCACTTTCTGGCACAGGTTGGACAGTAGCGCCTGTATGCCGGCACAGGAGTTCCACTGGCCGATGTGTCTCTGAGCACATTCCCAGTACACCCGCAGGAGGCAGCCGGAAATCACAGTTCTGGTGTCGGTGATGAGAGCGCCGCACTGCTGACATCTCCTGAACAGATCCATCACGCTCGACTCGTTCACAATCCACTGCCTTTCCTTCAGCACCAGCTTCTCTGATGATCCTGCTGATGCTGAATGTGTGTGTGGAGCAAGACTTGAAGTGTGTGAGACACCAACTTGATCCTTCGCTGACGGTGAATATGATGGGAGTTTGATGATATTCAGGTCAGGTCTTCCTTCGGGATGCTCTTCTCGCTTTGATGGTTCATCCTGAAGTAGACAATACTAATGTAAAACACTACAACAAAATGATTTCCTACTGACTGTTACTACTACTAACAATAACAATACATGTTCCTGCACACATGCAACTCAAAGCACTTCACAAACATGAACAAATGTGAGGAAACAACATTAATATAAATCAAGACGCATTTTCTAGACATGCAAAAAAATACTGACTTGTTTTTAGAAATAATGAGTCAAAATGAAGTTAAAATATGAAGATAAAGAACCACAAACCGAGACATAAAGACAATTTTATGTGTGTTGTGTTTACATACCAAATGCATGGACTGTGCAGCTGTGTAGGTGTGATGCACCTCTGGCCTGGACTGTGAAACACCTTCAGCTTCTGAAACTTGAAACTCTGTCTCCTCTTCTTTACAGTCTTGTGTTGGTTGTGCAGATTCAGCACGACTGCCCTGCAGTTTAACACAGAGTCTCATCAGATGCACAAATACAGCAACACACGATCTTATATGCACCCTTTCACATGTTTTATAGTTAACAGAGGAGATCTGGCACACTTTAGAGTACATTAGTATATAAACCCTGCTGAAAAATACAGCTTAAACCAGCCTAGGCTGGTTGGATGGTTTTAGCTGGTGGACCAGACTGGTTTTAGAGGCCATTTCCAGGCTGGTTTCCAGCCATTTCCAGCCTGGTCCTAGCTGGTCAGGCTGGGAGATGACCAGCTAAAACCAGCTTTACCAGCCTAGCCAGGCTGGGAGCCCAGCCGAAACCAACTATGTCCAACCAACTAACTTAAACCAGGCTGGTCAAGCTGGTTTTAGCTGGTCATTTTTTCAGCCTAACCAGCTAAGACCAGGCTGAAAATGGCCTAAACCCCTCTAAAACCAGGCTGGTCGACCAGCTAAAACCAGCCAAGCTGTTTTTTCAGTGGGGAAGGTTTTCAGAGTAATCATATAGAGTAATTTTGCTAAATTGTTTAATTGTAGCTTCATCAGAACATGTTTTCACAGGAGGGGACTCAGATTTCGACACCATTTCAACACCATGCCCTGCTGAAAAATCCAGCTTAAACCAGCCTAGGCTGGTTGGCTGGTTTTAGCTGGTTGACCAGCCTGGTTTTAGAGGGGTTTTGGCCATTTCCAGGCTGGTTTCCAGCCATTTCCAGCCTGGTCTTAGCTGGTCAGGCTGGAAAATGACCAGCTAAATCCAGCTTAAACCAGCTTGACCAGCCTGGTTTAAGCTGGACATAGCTGGTTTTGGCTGGGCTCCCAGCCTGGCTAGGTGGTCAAGCTGGTTTTAGCTGGTCATTTTCCAGCCTGTTACCATCAACCGTTTCCTCCCCACACATACCGGAGCCGGTCTGAGGTAAACCCTGGGCACCGCTGAAGCTTTGAGCAGGACTTTATTCCCGTTAACGGCTCTGAAGTCCTCCGGGGAGAAGTGTTCACTGCAGATCCTCCAGACCCGCAGGCTCCTCATGGGTGTGTCCGGGTCCATCCCGAGCGCCGCCCGCCACAGCAGCAGCCGGCCGGGCTCCAGCGTCGGGAAGCGGTGGAAGGTCAGCTTTCCGCCGTGCGATGAGGAGTTCGAGCGCAGTCTCTCTTTCTTGAAAAGATTCAGGCATCCGGGATAAGCACAGTTCAGAACCATGGCGAATATATCTGGAAATTTGCTGAAATGAAAACACTTGTGTTCTGTTTCCTCTTTCGTCATTCTTCTTCTTAGTTGTTTTGGAGCGTTTGGTAGATGCTTTACCTCCATCTGCTGGACAAAGGATTTACTTTATTATTATCTTTTTATTATGATTTATTAATTTATAATTACTGAATATATTAATGTAACCGGTGATTAAACATCATTTAGACTACTAAAACACTAGTTGCACTGTTGGACTAAAACCTGCTGACTTTGAGAACATGAAAGGAAAATACTAGTTCACATGTCTTATAGCCTACTGTAGTGTTTTGAGCCATAAAGTAAAGTGTGTTATACTGTATATATTATAGTGTTTACTACTCTGTTAATGAATGCTCCAGCATATTGACCATAGTGTACTGATAAACTGTAATGTGTAGTATTTTTAGTTTACGCTACAGGAAAATGTTGTGTATGTAGTATAATTATAGTTGTAGAAAACTACAACATTGGGTCATTTGTTTATATAAATAAAAACTCTACAGTACACAAAAAATTACACTAGTGTTTTTATTTTATTCAATTTAAATCATGACATGCATAAATTGAGATTTTTCTAATCTAAAATGTGCATTTAGAAGACAAAAGATTTAAAGCTTAAGGTTCAGCAACAATTTCAGGCATCCAGGGTCTGCACAGATCAAAACCTCTGAGAATAATTCAGCACATGGAGACTGTGTTTTGCTGAAATGAAAACGGTTTCCTCTTCTTAGTTTGTTCGTATTTTTTTTTAAACAATATTGATCATTTGCTGCAGGACTTAATGAATGAAGGATTTAATTTAACCTAGTGGTTATCCACCTCAAAATACTAGTTAATGTTGCGCTGAACTAAAACTTGTTGACTTTGAGCACAAAAACACTATGTTTTTTGGATCCTTTGGGGTTATCAGCTGGACATTCCTTTCAGACAGCTTCCTCTGGCATCCACAGCTCCTCCTGTTGGATGTGGTTCTTCTTCTTGGTGGTTTGCTGACATTACTCTGGACACCGCAGCTATTAATCAGCACACACACTTGCTTGCTGTCTTGGTCACAGAATCCCCAGCGAGACGCGCACCAACAATCAATCCTCTTCTGAGCTCTGCTATTTCCTTGTGTGCAGTATTTTCAGCAGAACTGTGCTGTTCCTCTGCTGATGAAGCCTTCACACTCTGCTCTACTGCTGGACTGAAGATCAGTGAGGAGGAGCACATGCAGACAGAGCACCGACAACACACTCTCCAACCCCTGTGCATATATGCGATCAAATCTAGCAGTATGACAGCCGTGTGAATCTGAATGTGAAAACAGATTAGAAACTCTGCATGAACACACGTTCAGTTCAATTCATCTTTATTTATATAGCGCTCTGTACAGTGAAGATTGTGTCAAAGCACAAATAAAGAGCCATAATAATTCCATCAATACATCCTATTATATTTATATAATATACACAGGTCCTTTCCCAGTGATGGTTTGCAGCTGGAAGGGCATCCGCTGTGTAAAACATATGCTGCATAAGTTGGCGGTTCATCCCGCTGTGGCGACCCCAGATTAATAAAGAGACTAAGCTGAAAGGAAAGTGAATGTATTTTTACTAATGCTTTGCTTCTTAGACTTTACACACCTGAAACTTGTCTATAGCACTTGTTCACTGCTGCTCTTATAGTTGTGTAAATTGCTTCCTTGTCCTCATTTGTAAGTCGCTTTGGATAAAAGCGTCTGCTAAATGACTAAATGTAAATGTAAATGTAAATGTAAATGAATGAATGAATATGCACAGGTCATAACCTGTACTCCAGGTGACATATAAATACAGAATAAAACGTCACCATTGAAGCTCAGTGAAAGTTTTGCCTATTCGAGCTGCCTGAAACACAACCTCATGCAAGTGTAGAAATGTTTGAGACATACGGTAAGTATAAATATATAGTTCTTGCTAAATGGACGTGTTTCTAATGAGCATATTTTTAATTTGCCCAGTTTCTAACTGCACAATTTGAAGTTTAATGGAGCGTACCTAGTCTGAACCCAGCACAAGGAATAAGAAGTGATAATGCAAAGTTCTTCCACATCACTTCCACATGCCATACCTGCAAGCTAAAAGAGTCTCGATGTGCACAATCCTTTACAACAATCAACTTGAAAAAGAGCTCATGTAAATATTAAAGACAAGTCCTCGTGCATTGTATGAATGTAAATGAGATATCTAAAGATAAATAAATTGATGTGAACAGAAGAATATTCACCCAGCCTCTATCGTTCAGGAGCACTTCTTTCAGTTTAATGCAGTTTGTGGCTTCAGGAACTGTTATAAAAGACATTCAGGTTGTTGCCTTAAAGCAGACATTGATTATATTCGGTGTAGTCCTGAGATGTGGGGTCTCATTTATGAAACTTTGCATAGAAATCGGCCTAAAAGTGAATGCATTACAATAGTCATTTATTCATGAATGGCTCATGTGGTCATTCAATTAATTCAACATTTAACCCTCCTGTTGTCTTAACACATGCCTTCACTAAAGCTCTAACTAAAGCACATCAGTTTAATGTCAATCCTCAAATCTATTCAGCATGAAAAACAAGCTAATCTTCATCACACACTCTGTGAATGTTTGGGTTTTCCCTCAACAGTGTGCAGTATTTCAGCAGTGTTCACTCAGTGGACAACACTCATCTCTCACTACAGTAAAGCGGGTGTTTCATCATGATTAAAGCATCTGCTGAAGTGGAAAGAGTGTTTAGCAAGACAGTATTTATAAGCTAAAGTAAATTAAGGTCATGCAGAAGAATCATGTGTGTGTGTGTGTGTGTGTGTGTGTGTGTGTGCGTGTGTGTGTGTGTGTGAGTGTGTGTGTTGTAGAGTGTGCCAGTAGTTTTTGTGGTGTAAAAATGACATCCGTTGTACCCTAAATGTGTTCAGCTGTCATGAAATAAGAAAATGACAGAATTTTTGAGAGGGGTCTGGATGCAGACCTGGTGCAGATGCAATCTGAGCCGCATCCAATGCTTTTTAATGGGCTCACCTAAACCCACCTCTAACCCCACCCCTCACAGTGACGTCACTTGCTCCATTGTGTCTGACATTGCATCGCTGAGTGATGCAATCTCAGCTTGCATCATAAAGGCTGCATCCAGATACTATTGGAATTTTTTCTAATGTTGAGCTCATTTTAGGAACGGTCACCAAAAATGTAGTTTGTTTTTCTGCTGTTAAAATGGTCATTTTCGACCCATAAGTCAAGAGGAGGGTAATGTTGAATATCTTATATCTTCTATACTTCTATCATTTGTATTTATAGACAGCTGTGCACATTCTCCTGTAAAGATCAGGTTTTATAATCACGACCTTCACGTCAAAAGTTTCCACCTCAGTTTAGTGCGTACGCAACGTTTATAAACGAGACTCTGGATGTGCAGAGGTTGCAGTAATGTCCTGATTCAGAGCTAGTGATGGGTCATTCTTGATTGATTCGTTTATTTTGAACCAATCTTCAATGTGACTCGGGAGCGATGAGTCCTCTCAGGGAGTGATTCGTTCATTCGTATTTGCGCAGGTGTTCATCACATGAAAGACAGAAGGCAAATATCAGTTCTCCAAGCGGAAACAGATTTGATCTGTTCATCTCTGGAGTCCTCGGTTTGAGTTTATTCATTAAGTGAAAGACAGAAGCCACTCGTATGCAGTCAGAGCCAGAAACAGATTTGATTCATTGCTTGAGTCCTCAGTTTGAGTTGTTCGTCTTTTTACATGCTGAACAGAAACGATTCAAAAACATGAGAACTAATCACTTGCCACAGTCATATCACCCTGCAGCCCCAGAGTGGTTACTCACTGAAGCTCAGCAGGACTGAGTCTGGTCAGTGTCTGCATGGGAGACCACATGGGAACACTAGGCTGCTGTTGGAAGTGGTGTTAGTGAGGCCAGCAGGGGGCGCTCAACCTGTGGTCTGTGTGTGTCCTAATGCCCCAGTATAGTGAAGGGGACTCTATACTGTCAGTGAGCGCCGTCTTTTGGAGACGTTAAACCGAGCTCCTGACTCTCTGTGCTCATTAATAATCCCATGGCACTTCTGGTAAAGAGTAAGGGTGTAACCCTGGTATCCTGGCCAAATTCCCTCCATCTTAGCCATCATAGCCTCCCTATTATCCTAATGCACTAAATTGGCTCTATCACTGCCTCTCCGCTCCACTTACAGCTGGTGTGTGGTGAAGCACTGGCGCTGTTGTCCTGTGGCTGCCGGAGTATCATCCATGTGGAGCTGCACACTGGTGGTGGAGTGAAGAGACTCCCCCTCATGATTGTGAAGCGCTTGGGTTTATGGCCATGCATGATACATGTGCTATATAAACACACACATTACATTACAGTACATTACATATGTGTGTTTCCAGCTCAGACTGTGAGCATTGGTGAAGCATATACGAGTCTGTCAGTGTCACAATACTAACGAACCAAACTTGTAGACCTGTCAGAAGAGCTGAGCTGAGCTAATCATAGACCAGGCATTGGCAAACTCGATCCTGGAGGGCCGGTGTCCTTGCATAGTTTTGCACCAACCCTAATCAAACACACCTGCTTGTAGCTTTCTAGTGATCTTGAAGACACTAATTAGGGTGTTCAGGTGTGTTTGATTAGTGTTGGAGCAAAACTCTGCAGGGACACCGGCCCTCGAGGATCCAGTTTGCCAATGCCTGTCATAGACTGAAGAGCTGCTAAACAATCGAGTATTTTCTCTCTTATAGCATTCTAGCTCTGACTTGTTTGTGGTGTGATTAAGGTCTGCGCTAGGAGTAGATGCGTTTGGAAGCAACTCATAGCAAACTAATGATATTTTGGATAATTTAACATGATTAAAGATTCGTTCGTCTCGCTGAGAGACTCAAAGCTCCGAGTCTGTAAAATGATCCGAACTTCCCATCGCTGCTGACAGCTAGTCGTTCTTGTTGTGGGTCATCTTGATCATGGTTTCGGGAGAGCGGTAGAGGAAGATGAGCTTCTCGAACATCTGCTCCTCCATCTCCATCTCTCCCGCCTCGCGCACTACGAAGATGTCGTTGCAGAGTTTGAGCACGCGGTCCACGCACGGCAGCTCCTCGTACATGATGGACCGAGATATCCCTGTGAAGAACTCCCGCACGAACTTACCGATGACCAGCACCACGGACATGTACAGACCCACGATACTGCAGAGGAAACAGCACCCAGAGGTTTAATCACATGTTCATGCCATATATATATATATCTCATAGCATGCACACACACACACACACACACACACACACACTGTGGATATTTGGGTGTTCCCTCATCAGTGTGCAGTATTTCAGCAGTGTTCACTCAGTGGACAACACTCATCTCTCACTACAGTAAAGGGGGGATTTTATCATGATACACCTGCTGAAGTGGACAGAGTGTTTAGCAACACAGTTTTTGTGGTTTAAAAACCCAAAGGAATCCAGTTGTACCCTAAATGTGTTCAGTCTTGTTGAAAATAGGAATTATTTGATGTAAGTTGTGGTCTTCAGCATGTCTGAGACTCACCCGTATCCGGCCAGGAAGCCCACGCTGGGCGGGCTGGCTTTATCATTGAACACCACCATCTCTATGCTGCGGCAGCTGCCGGGTGGAGGTCCGGGCCAGCACTCCTGCACCATCCACCACTGGGGGGCGCTGTCTGGGGAGCTGCGGTTCCCCTGCTGCAGACTCACCGACAGTGGACGCAGGAACTGCAGATCTGCATTCCCGGGCTCGCTGGAGAACTCTGGAGGACTCACAGAAACAGCATCTCAATCAGCACACAGGTTCACTAGTCAGGGTGCGTTTCCCAAACAACCACGTAACTCATGGCTGAACTATCATAGTACGATGCATGGTTTGGGAAAAGACGATGTAGGGATGAGTGTTTCCCAAAACAATAGATTCTCTGTCACAGATTCATCATTTGCACCATGTTAATTATAACGTCAAATGGCCATAATGATGCTCTAAACGGGCTGGAGGAACTACTTCTGTAGAGAAGAAGCCCATCATTGTTTGTGCAGATTATATTGTTTCACACACACACATGCATTTAAAAAATCCAATATTAACACACGCACTCGCTTTCCATATTAACTGAAATATATGTTAACAGCACATATTTAGTAACACGTATTCCAATCTAATTTACAGTAGGCTATTTATTAAGAAAAGAAAAAACTCTTACTTAATAATAATTATTATTTCTAATTTATTACTATTATTATTATTATTGTTATTAAGATTTTGTTTACTTTTTGTTTTATTAAAAAAAAGTCTACTAGTCTGCAATTTGACACATTGAACCCACTGCAGAAATGTTCTAATCAACAGGCCGATGTCATATACAGTACAGATACATTTCTTAATAAATAATCTATATTAAACCTATATTTAGGTTTAATATAGGTTAATATAGGTTAATATAAACGTATATATAACCTATATACTTTAAATTAAAAGCATTAACACACCCTTTATACTTTTGTTTTCACAAGCTTTGGAGATGTAATGTAAATTCCTCTTTTAAATAACAGGTCACCTAAAGCTTTCATCTTTCATAATGGCATCAATGTTTTCAAAGTGCACTACAAAGGGAACGCCATTGGCAATATGAAGATCGCTAAAACTGCAGTTGATGACTGAGTGATGACTTTAACGCTTTTTAAAAATCATTCCAAGTTTAAATGTTGGAACGATCTAAATGAATAGGGCATAGGGGGGATAAGTGGGAATAGAACACAGCCTGGACCTCTGCTTTTAACTTCAGCTCTAGAGGTGTAATTGGAAATGTACAATTTTGCCACGCAGTTTGCAAGTGTTCATTGGAACGATGGTTTTAAGAAACGCCAAATCAATGAATTCTGTTAGTAAAGACGCAACTTGAGATCTTAGTTGGCTAACGATAGTTTTCAGCACCCCAGGGCATCAGCCATTTTTAGTGCTGTCTCAATGGCAAAATTCTTCTTGAAACACTCGCGCCCTGAAAAGTCATTGATACGCAATTTACACTCTTAGCAGAAGTTCTGAATCTAGAAATATGAATCCCATGACCCAAATCATCAAACATAATGACAAACAATTTATTTATTTATTTTTAACATGAACAAACATAGCTTGCCAGGCTAGGAAAAATATAGCAAACATTTATTTACACTGTTTAATGGTTCAAATGTTGCTGGTATACAAAACAATCAAATTATTTAGCTATAACGTACTTTTAAAAACGTAGTAAAGTTAATATATGAAAAATATTAGTTCTGCTGTTGTTCATAAATTCCAAATGTTGTACAATGAGGGCGTTCTCATCCCATGTGAGTATCCTCAATATCTAGTGAACCAATCTCACAGATCAAAACAGTCTGCAGAAACACTTTGATTGACATTCTCCCTTTGTACGTGTCATCCGAGGGGGAAAGCCCCGCCCACTAGTGCCCATCTCATTAGCATAAACAGCAGCCCTGGATGTAAATAAAAGTGAGTAAATGGAGCCGCTAACTCACCCACTTGCAGTCGATGTGCTACTTTAGCGTTGGGTCCAGACGCTCCTCTGATATACTTGGGCAGCAGATTCTCCAGCAGCCTGACAGACAGACAGACAGTAGAAAACAGATGACATGAGGAGAGAGACTCACAGAAAGAGTCCATGTTTGAGTGTGTGTGAGGAGTGTGTACAGTGGCTGAGTGCGTGTTCCTCTCAGCATGGCCACCAGCTGGTCTCTCAGCACACGGTCTTCATACTTCACTGTGTGTTCACCAGCCGTCTCCGCATTCATCGACACAGAGGCATTTCTGCAGATTAAACACAACACAAGAACATTGCATGCTTTAAAATGTGTTTTAATGTCATTTCAGTTCAATCATACAATATTTCAAGTGACATTTGAACCTCAGTATGTGACTTAAATGACACACAAGTGACATACATTATTGCCAGATGTACTGACTTTACAAAACAGAGTATAAACATCACACACATTTATATCTGATCATCATCGGTGAAACACATACTACTGAATAAAGTAGAATTATATAATAAGAAAAGACCAGTTTGCCACATCAAGCAGCAGAAGCAGCAGTTTAACATCTAAAAATCAATGGAAGTAAATGAGAGCTGAAGTCTGATGCCAAAAAGATTCCAATGGCTGCAGCCGCTCGCACGTCAGGAATAAGCTCAATAGTAACATCAGCAAGGCTTCAGGGTGTGAGGTTCTGTAGTGAGGTTATACCGCAGTAAAGTCCAGCTCAGTGTGATGTAGAAGTGTGTGGAGTTGCTGAGCTCAGAGATCATGGCGTCTCGGCTGGCAGGACTGACGCTCCACAGCAGGCTGGCGTCGCTCTTGATCTTCGCCGTCACGATGTCTTCTGCCATATAGTTCACGATGAACTGCATAGCAGACTAAAGGAGGCACACAGAGCACACAGATACAGATTCAGTGTAAGGCCGCACAGCACTATGTGTTAATATTATTCTGTGGTTTTATGTGGAATGATTTAGAGAGTATAAAAGCTGAAATTAAATATGATAATAAAACTTATTTAAGATGTACAACACTTGTTTGCTAAACCACAGTAGCTCTCTTATATAATACATCCACTAAAAGCCATTTAAATATATTAATTTACAAGTTGTACTCTACATAAACCTCTAAACATCTGCATTTTTATAAAATTAATACATATATAACCACTGAATAAATATACATTTACACACATTTACATAAGTAAATAAATAGATTGAATATAAATAGATATTTCTAAATGTTTTTAGTTACTCTAAAAGCTTATCACTGGTCTGACTGAGTAATACAGACCAAAACTTGACAATATTTGGTCATTTTCAGCAGCAATAATCAGCACATATTTTACTGTTGGTTCAGTGGTATTGTTTACATTCTGCTGTCTAACATGGCTGACTGATGACGCTTCATGAAAACACTCGATAGTCTGGTGTAGTCTGACTGTGTTTTGAGATGCTGAAATGTGTACCGGGTACGTGGCGAAGCGATTGGTCATCTTCTGGAAGGCTGACTGAGAGTATGGGATCAGATTGTGCTCCTGCGCGCTCATGCTGAACAACGGCTACAAACAAACAAACAAAATGGTGGACACATCACACTAGTCACATAATCCAGTCTACATATTTGAGGTGCTTTTTTACTTTCTTTTTATTCCTCTGAGCCATTGTAATAAGCTGCTTGGTAAGAACCAAATATACTTTTCCCAGCATTCTTCAGTATGTCTTCCAGCGTGTTTGTTATATAAATACTGTTGGGAATACTCGTTTCTGACTGGTCAGTCTCAATCTCCAAAGGGTCTATAGATGAATAGACTGCTGAATAACACAAGTACATGTTGTTTTCACAGAATAAATGCTCATCGACAGCCCAGAGCAAAGAGGAGTCTGCTTACTCCATATAATGAAAAAATCTATAAACACTTTGGTGGACACACGCCGTAACTCTTCTTTGGACACCCTAATATCCCTTTCACACTCATTGGTCATAATTGGGAAATATGTGGACCATACGGCCTAACCAAAATAATACTTCAAAACCGGTTGACAAAACCAGATAGATTGTTGCAGTAATAAACACACAGTACTGTGCAAACCAGCTTTGTTGGCCTAAGACTTTGGCACAATATATAAGCAATCAGTCTCTTTATTAAGAACAAACTGAAATTATCTAGGTTTAGAGTGTCTTTTTCTGTCCATGTGATCGCACACAGCCTCTATAATATTCAGGTCTGGACACTGCCCTACTGAAAAATCCAGCTTAAACCAGCCTAGGCTGGTTGGCTGGGTTTAGCTGGTCAACCAGCCTGGTTTTAGAGGGGTTTTGACCATTTCCAGGCTGGTTTCCAGTCATTTCCAGCCTGGTCTTAGCTGGTCAGACTGGAAAATGACCAGTTAAAACCAGCTTGACCAGTCTAGCCAAGCTGGGAGCCCAGCTAAAACCAGCTATGTCCAGCTTAAACCAGGCTGGTCAAGTTGGTTTTAGCTGGATTTAGCTGGTCATTTTCCAGCCTGACCAGCTAAGACCAGACTGGAAATGGCTGGAAACCAGCCTGGAAATGGCCAAAACCCCTCTAAAACCAGGCTGGTCAACCAGCTAAAACCAGCCAACCAGTCTAGGCTGTTTTAAGCTGGATTTTTCAGCAGGGTGTAGAGGCCACTTCATGACTGTCTGCATTTCATCAGCTGTTTTCTTTCTCCAAATAGGATTTCACTGCAATTAGCAGACCATTATCATGCTGAAAATGAAAACTATTATCGCCGAAATCCTTTCCAGAAGGAATCGCTTAATAGATTTAAACTTATCTGTCCTTTTCAACATTCACAATTCCATCAATTCAGACAATATTGCTAACAACACTGGTAGAAATGCTTCTCAAACAAGGACAAACAGCCTCTCTTTCACATGTCTTAAACAATTAAACCCAAATAATACAAACTCTAACCTAAGTCTTATCCTAACAAACCAAACATCGACTGAATGATCATTTATTCACTCTGTATAAATCTCAATGTTTTAAAAATTGACTAAAATGTTGACTGGTTTAAAGGGTCTCATATATCAATTTTACCATCAATAAAACAACAGATTTAATGTTGGCCTAAAACGTTTGCACAGTACTGTACATATAAATAATAAGCACATTTCACATGGATTGAACTTATATAATAGTTTATAAATATATATAGTGCACACATGCATTTCAGAGTTCATATTGTTGAGTTGCACACACCTCGTATCCCAGAATGCTCAGCTGGATGGACACGTCTAAAGGCTGATTGGTCACTCCTGCTACAGATTTAACCAATGACATAAAGAGAAGCGGGAACCAGACGATGCAGATCAGAGCAAAAATGATGAAGCCGCCCATGGTGTACTTCACCACCTTCTTCTTCCGCTGTCCACGGCGATGAGGATATTTCTGTGTAAAGGAAAATACAAGTATTTATAGTAATTCAAATCATAAAGAATACAGTTTATAAGATAGATCAGATAGAACTAATATGCCAGATTATTCAAAACTCCTCCATAATTGCATTTTTTTTTATCTGACGGCAAGAATATTCCCTCTGATGTACAGTAAAGCTGCAGTAGCCTATGCCACTCTTTTAATTTCAATTATTTAACTGAGTTTGAACTTACAAAATAAATGGCTGATCATGAGATCATATTTGGAATTAAATCTAATGAATTAAATAAATTATAATGGAATTAAATCTAAATTGGTTGTGATCATCTGTTGTCTGTATTTTTATCACGGTTTACAACTTCATTTATATTATATTGGAGGAAAACATGGCCGGTGCATTTTTAAAATAAGAAAACAATAAGAAGTATCTGTTCAAGTCCTCTTATTAAAACTGCTGCAGATTCATAGTGACTGGTTGTTGACGTCACATTGTTCAACCATCAGATGGGTTATTATAAGTTATTGTAAGGAAGATAATTAAACCATATTAGTAACTAGAGTTATAAACGGAGTTAAAAGTTTCATTGAGATGTATTGTTGGTGATTGGATGAGTGCTGCCCAGAATGGATAGCTTTACATGGACATAGTAAAATGAAGACCAGTTTAAAATGATTTAAGACCTACAAGACAATATTACAGTAAATTTAAGACATTTTAAAACTTTAAGAGTGTGTGTTCACACCCCTGCAGTTAAGTTCACAAGATTTTGACCTTCTCTGCTTCTCTCCAGCACTTGAGGATGAAGATGTTGGCGTAGATGTCCTCCACACAGATCCAGTTGGACAGGCTGAGAGTGGTGTCCGTCCACACCCAGTCCATCACGGCTCGTAACTCTGTTAGGAATGGAACCAACCGGAACCTGCAGGAAAAAAAGTGGACAACTGGTCTAAGAGGACGACTATACAAGCACATCCCACAAATGAATTCATTTCTGATTATTACTTCTAGAAGACATCTGTCACAGACACCAAGGTGAGTGCCCACCAGACACACTAGAGGGCACTCTACACCTCACATCTGCCGCTGAACCGGTGTCCTGACATTTTATCCTACCCATCAGATTGTGCTATAACACTCTATTTGAATGGATCTGACGTTGGGGTTAGGCATTAGGTAGTGTTACGTTTTTAAAGATGTTTTAGTGGGATGCTGTAACATTTAAGTGAGACTGGTGTAATGTGTGCGACAGATTAAAGATGAGGCAGAATCAATTCTCTATTTTAAGCTTTTTACTCATTAGTTGAATATTATTGAACAGGAATTGGAGAGGAAAAAGAAAAATAAACATTTATAATTATCTTTAAACAAAAACAAAGAGTGTAAGCCAAACCAAAGAAATTAACAAAACAAAACGATCCTTAAAACTAAAGTCTAAACTAGGCGTCAAAAATAAATACAAATGAATACCGAAATCTTCAGTGTATACGACACCCGAACTAAACTAATTAAAGCTACAAACTCAAAATACACAACTGGCAAAACACTCAAGCTAATCTAACAAAACATCAATCTAAACTAACAAACCGGATAAATCGGTCAAAGTTTAGAACCACACAACAGCCCTCACATTATGTTACTTAAAGCCAACGAAGTTCAACAAGCAAACTCGAATTACCACAGTAAACTGAGATAAATCACTAAACAGCCGAATCATAGCACAATCAAATTGCGTGGAGCACTAATGGTACGCCGAGGCAGAGCGCACACCACACACTGGTCTGTCGGGGCTTTAAATCCTGGCGGCTCGTCCTGGGATTGGTGGAACCGTCACAGCCATAATGATGATGGACAGAAGGATAAACCAATAAGAAACCTAAAAACTAAACCAGCAGAGAGGAGGGTAAAAAAAAAAATAGACAAAGAAAACAGCAAACATAACACTCCCCTGCTTAAGATAACTATATGGCTAAATTTCAAAACAATATAGTTTTAACAAATGTTACTTCCAACTACTTTTTTTTTTTTGTTTCTTTCTTTTTTTTTTACACTCTCGATAATGCATCGGCCAATACATTTTCGGATCCTTTCTTATGTTTTATAATCAAATTGTAACCTTGAACGATCAGAGACCAGCGCATGAGCCGTTGGTTCTGATTGTGCATACGGGACAGAAACACCACAGGGTTATGATCTGTAAAGACAGTTATGGGCAGATTACTTGAACTCAAATAGACATCAAAGTACTGCAATGCCAGCAGTAACGCTAAGGTTTCCTTTTCAATTGTAGAATAATTGTGTTGTGCTTTATTAAACTTGCGCGAGAAGAAACAAATTGGATGCTCTATACCGTGCGTATCTTCTTGAATGAGCACCGCGCCCGCTCCAACGGAGCTCGCGTCCACCTCCAGCGTAAAAGCCTTCTCATAAACAGGTGCTGCCAACACAGGATCACTGCATAGTAAAGACTTCACGCTCTCGAAGGCCACCTGGCATTCATCAGACCACTGAAACACACGTGAAGGGCTGAGGAGGGAAGTTAAAGGAGAAACGACAGTGGAGAAATTCTTACAGAAGTTCCGGTAATAACCAGACATCCCCAAGAATCTACGCAACTCCTTGCGTGTAGTAGGTATGGGAAATTCAGAAATCGCACTCACTTTCGCTTCAATAGGTTTTACTTGTCCTTGCCCCACTTCTCTACCCAAATACGTTATTGTGGCTTTCCCGAAATCGCACTTGGCAAGATTCAAGGTTAACGATGCTTTCTCAAGGCGCAGAAACACATCACGAAGCGTTGAAACGTGTTCTGACCAGTCAGTGGAATAAATCACAAGATCATCTAGATATGCATTACAATTACGCACTCCCATAAGCACAGTGTTGATGAGTCGTTGGAATGTTGACGGTGCGTTACGCATTCCGAACGCCATGACGCAATACTGCATGAAGTCATCAGGGGTGACGAAAGCAGAGATGTCCGATGCGCGATCAGTTAGCGGTATTTGCCAGTAGCCCTTAAGTAAATCCAATTTACTGACAAATTTAGCAGTTCCAAGTGTGTCTACGCAATCTTCCATGCGCGGTAATGGAAACAATCGGGTACAGTCAGAGCATTTACCTTACGATAATCTGTACAAAATCGCGCTGAACCGTCACTTTTAGTCACAAGTAGACACGGAGAACTCCACGGGCTGCAGCTTGGCTTTGCTAAACCATTCTCAAGCAGGTATTTTACTTCGGTTTGCATCACAGAACGTTTCACAGCATTAACTCTGTACGGATGTTGTTTCACAGGAATTGAATTACCCACATCAATATCGTGTTGTAATACTGTAGTGCAAGAAGGAACGTCACGAAAAAGTAAAGGAAATGCCTCTATTAGGGCTTTTATATCAAATCTCTGAGTATCAGATAGGTGAAACAGGGAAGAGTTTAAATCAGCCAGTATTTCAGAGTTTTTAAACCGTGCACATTGTTGGTACGTGTGTCTAACTTTCACGCCATCGTCTTCGTGATCAGAAATGACATCACAAGCCAATGTAGTAACAGGTGCATTAGAGAGCGACTGGCCTAATTTCGCTTCATTATCAGATGATTCTCGAACATAATACGTTTTCAGCATGTTTACATGACAAACGCGAGTTTTCTTGCGGCGATCCGGAGTACCAATTACATAATCGGTGCTACTCAATTTTTTAATTACCTCGTACGGTCCCGAAAAACGTGAAGACAGTGAAGAGCCAACAACAGGCAGTAAAACCAGCACTTTATCGCCTTCTTTAAAATCACGCACAACAGTTTTCCGATCAAAGTGAGATTTCATTGTTATTTGTGCACTCACTAAGGCTTCTTTTGCAGCAGAGCAAGCATTGTGAAGACGTTCACGAAATCTACTTACGTAATCAAGCACATTAGTTTTGTCACTAGTCTCCTGAGATAACATATCCTCTTTCAACATCTTTATTGGGCCTCGAATTGAATGCGCGTACACAAGATCTGCCGGGCTAAATCCTAAACTTTCCTGTACTGCTTCCCTCACAGCAAATAAAACTAGAGGTGTCCCCTCATCCCAGTCTTTACCAGTTTCAAAGCAGTATTTTCTGAGCATTGATTTTAAAGTCTGATGAAACCGTTCCAAGGCTCCCTGACTTTCTGGATGGTATGCACTTGAAGTTCTGTGGGAAATTTTTAGAGTTTTCAACACTTGTTCAAATAGATTAGACATAAAATTCGTTCCTCTATCAGACTGCACAACTTTGGGCAGTCCAAATAAAGAAAAGAACTTTACCAGTGATTTAATCACTACAGAAGCAGTTATTTTCCTAAGCGGAAACGCTTCAGGAAAACGCGTTGCTGCACACATGACAGTCAGTAAATATTGATTGCCAGCTTTTGTTTTAGGCAAAGGACCCACACAGTCAATCAGAACATGCTCAAATGGCTCACCTAAAGCCGGAATAGGTCTCAGTGGAGCTTTTGGAATAGTCTGATTTGGTTTGCCTGAAAATTGACACGCCTTACAGGTTTTACAGTACTTTGTCACGTCAGTCTTTAGTCGAGGCCAAAAGAAGTGTTTTAATATCCGATGATAAGTTTTCTTAATTCCTAGATGTCCGGAAAAATCATGATCATGAGCAAGTGAAAGAACAGTTTGCCGATAACATGTAGGAACGACAATTTGACTTGCCCCATGGCATTCAGCTTCAGATGTATCTGGACACCATCTACGCATCAGTACTCCGTTCTCTAAATAGAAAGCGATTTTTCTTTCATGCGCCACATCTGCTGAAACAACAGAAGAAAAATATTTATGCAAAGAAAAATCATCTTTCTGAGCAGCAATCAGGTTGTCTCGAGTCACATGTAATTGCATCTTCTCTACATTTGGCGTTTTAGATTTTTCATCAGATTTACCCGGATTAATCAACTCGTCATTCAGCATAGTAGGAGCCATAAATGTTGAAATCAAATCATCTGCATCATCAAATTTACGAGTCTGTGCGCGCGTAATGGCACAAACGGGAAAAACTTCAGGAAACTCTACTGACAGCTCATCAGTGGATACAGAAAAGTCAGGTTTATCACAAACTTCAAGCAATGGCATAACTCTCCCACCAGCTATGTCATTCCCAAGAATAAAATCGACCCCTCTCACAGGCAAATTTTCACGTACCCCAACTTTAACCAGGCCGGTAAACAAATCAGATTTTAAATAAATCTGATGAACAGGGACTTTGATTGTGCTCATCTCAATCCCTCGAACTAGCATAGCTACCACAGAAAGTGTTTTCCAAAGATGACAACGCATCAGCCGTAACAAAAGAATAACCTGCTCCAGTGTCACGAAGCATTTTTACCCTTATCTGATTTTCAGGCTTGTCATCATTAGATATCAATCCTTCCAAAAGGAAAGGTTGATAACCAACATCAAAAGTCTCACGACTTTCCACACCAACCGGTTTTACAAACGCAACACTTTTAGTGCCGGCGCTTTGCTGCTTGCGCTTCAACACAGAACAATCAGCAATAACGTGCCCAGTTTTGTGGCAATAATAACACTCCCTTACCTCTCGAATTTGTGCATTTTTAATTTTCAAACGAGACTGATCTTTTTCAACAAACGAAACAGAAGTTTTCTCAGTACGAGCTGACAGAAAAACATTTTATGCGTTAATGCAAATTCGTCAGCAGAAACAGAGGCTTGAGCCAGAGAAGTTACTTTCTGTTCATTAAGATATATCACAACACGCTCCGGAATACAATTCTTGAACTCCTCCAAGAGAATTAATTCACGTAACGCTTGAAAATCAGAAACTTTGTTCGCTGTGCACCACTTGTCAAACAATATACCTTTTTCTCTTGCAAATTCAACATAGGTCTGATTGGAATTTTTCTTATGCGTTCTAAAACGCTGTCTATACGCCTCAGGTACGAGTTCATACGCTCGTAAAATTGCCGCTTTGACAACGTCATAGCTCAAGCTATCCTCTAAGGACATCGCAGAACATACCTCTTGAGCTTTTCCTGTTAACCTGCACTGCAATAGTAAAGGCCAAACTTCTTTAGACCACTTTAAAGCGGAAGCAATTCGTTCGAATACATTAAAATAGGAGTCGACCTCAGTCTCTCTAAATTGAGGTACAAGAGAAATATTTTTACTCACATCAAACGTCCCGACAGATGATGCTACGGCAGATGAAACGGCAGCATTCTGCGCTGGTTGACCAGGAGAAACAGGTGCATGTCTGGCTGCATTCAGTTCGAGCTCTCGCAACTTGATTTGCGTCTCCGCCTCTATTTCAAGCCTGCGGATCTCAAGTCGCAGCTCCCTTTCAGCATGACTCTCTCGCTCACGCTCTTCCTTCTGGAGTCTCGCAATGCGAGTTTTGAGGCGCACCTCACCTCCAGATTCAACCTCAGTGGGTGAAAAAGGGTCGAAGGGCGGCAAAACAGCTTTAGCTTCGGAGCCTTCCGCCACAGCTGTTTCGCTCGCTTCCCCCGCACCTGTGTGAGCAGACACATAATCAACGCCAGGTGAGCTCTCAGCCAGCACCAATAAACCCAGCTCCTTCAAGTGTCGGACAATGACTCCTTTTATTTCACGCTTTAACTGTTGTCTACTAATTTTAATTTGGAAATGCTCAGCAACTTTTAATAAATCATCTTTTCTAAAGGTATCTAATTGTTCAATAGATGGTGCACTAACGAAACTGTTTAAATCAAACTCAGCCATACTAATATTATGCTCGAAAACTCCACGCAATCACTAATCTCAGTTTAGTTAAAACTCAAAATTGATCCGCCGTCACACACACATCGTCTCACTTCATCCCATAAAAAGATTAATTTAAATATAATCTCACCGCTGCCACCAATTAAATGTTACGTTTTTAAAGATGTTTTAGTGGGATGCTGTAACATTTAAGTGAGACTGGTGTAATGTGTGCGACAGATTAAAGATGAGGCAGAATCAATTCTCTATTTTAAGCTTTTTACTCATTAGTTGAATATTATTGAACAGGAATTGGAGAGGAAAAAGAAAAATAAACATTTATAATTATCTTTAAACAAAAACAAAGAGTGTAAGCCAAACCAAAGAAATTAACAAAACAAAACGATCCTTAAAACTAAAGTCTAAACTAGGCGTCAAAAATAAATACAAATGAATACCGAAATCTTCAGTGTATACGACACCCGAACTAAACTAATTAAAGCTACAAACTCAAAATACACAACTGGCAAAACACTCAAGCTAATCTAACAAAACATCAATCTAAACTAACAAACCGGATAAATCGGTCAAAGTTTAGAACCACACAACAGCCCTCACATTATGTTACTTAAAGCCAACGAAGTTCAACAAGCAAACTCGAATTACCACAGTAAACTGAGATAAATCACTAAACAGCCGAATCATAGCACAATCAAATTGCGTGGAGCACTAATGGTACGCCGAGGCAGAGCGCACACCACACACTGGTCTGTCGGGGCTTTAAATCCTGGCGGCTCGTCCTGGGATTGGTGGAACCGTCACAGCCATAATGATGATGGACAGAAGGATAAACCAATAAGAAACCTAAAAACTAAACCAGCAGAGAGGAGGGTAAAAAAAAAAATAGACAAAGAAAACAGCAAACATAACAGGTAGGTTAGGGCGATGTTACAGCTTCATGTCACACTACTCCACATTAACATTTACACTGGTAGCAAAATCTGAGGGGTAGTAAATTGTGTCATCAAAATGTGCTACCTTCTTTTTGAATGGGAGGTAGGACAAATCGACAGAACACCGGACTACACCTCCCATAATCCTCAGCACCTCACGCCTGCTGTTCATGAACTTTGATTACACACACGCACAGATCATCCTCACTGATTACAGACACTATTAAAGCACAACAGACACTCTCAGTATTGATCTATGTTCTAGTGTTCCTTGATTTCATGGTTTGCTCTGTCCGGTTTTTGATTCTTGGACTGTTTTATTGGATTGCGATTGTTTTCTGCTGCCCTCACCGTTGCCTGTCTCTTGGACTACTCTTTTTGGATTGCCCTTGCCATTGATGTTTTGACCCCTGTCTGCTGACCATTCTCTTGAAATAAAGCTCCATCTCTGTTGCCACGAGCTCCTCATTACAACATTCCAATAACATTTAATACAGTATCGTGATTGCAGCAGTATCAGCTTGACTACAGCTGTGTTGTTGCTTGTTTTCACATATGATAGTTCACCCAACACTGAAAACTCTGTCATCATTTACTCAGCCTTCACATGTCACAAAGTTGTCTGGGTTACTTTCTTCTGTTCAATACTTTCTGCTTCAGTCAAAGAAAAAGGAAAACATTTATAGTTTGGGAACACTTGAGCGAGAGTAAATAGTGTGCTCATTTTTATCTTTTGGGTGAACTATCTACAAAGGGTTCCCTGCTGAAAAATCCAGCTTAAACCAGCCTAGGCTGCTTGAGTGGTTTTAGCTGGTCGACCAGCCTGGTTTTAGAGGGGTTTTGGCCATTTCCAGGCTGGTTTCCGGCCATTTCCAGCCTGGTCTTAGCTGGTCAGGCTGGAAAATGACCAGCTAAATCCAGCCTGACCAGCCTGACCAGCCTGGTTTAAGCTGGACATAGCTGGTTTTGGTTATGCTCCCAGCCAGGCTAGGCTGGTTTAAGCTGGATTTTTCAGTAGGGTATGGAAATAATAAACCCATCTGTGGTCAATATCCAATAACAGACTCACCCCTGAAAGAGGAAGAGGTTGAAGTAGTTGTGGTTCTTGGTGAGGAAGTTTCCGAGCACACGGTTTGGGTATCCACATTTGATCTGATACGCCGACAGACCAAAGTAGATGCACTTCACAAAGTACCACAGCTGAGCAACTCGGTTCCTGTTGAATCTCCTGAAAACATTTCAGTCAAATGGCTTTCATTAGGGTCATGAATGGGTCATTTGGTTGATTCTGGGGTTTGTTGCATTTTGACTGTGTAAAATTTGAGTGCTGCATTTGATATGAGATGTCACAATATATTACTGGACTGAATACACATGTGGGTTGGTCTTCTTCAGTTCTCTCTGACGGTTTGCTGGATATCATGGTCGAAACATAACTCTCTCAAGCTAAATTTCTCTAAGATTTCATTAATTGGCACTCTATCTAATGTTTCCTTAGATTGCTTTAAGAAACTGCTTAAGACTCATCTTTTTAGTAAAGCATTTCATTTGTGATTTAACACTGTCATTTTTCTTGTAAACTTGTAATCTTGCTTAATTATTGTTCTTTTCATTGATTAACGAGGTGTGATTTATTACTGTGATGTTATCCAAGTGTGTTGCTTTAGTTGTGGTTATCTTTTTATTTATGTTTTGTATATGTTGCAGTGGGCGTCACGGTGGTGTAGTGGGTAGCACAATCGTCTCACAGCAAGAAAGTTGCTGGTTTGAGCTCCGACTGAGTCAGTTGGTGTTTCAGTGTGGAGTTTGCATGTTCTCCCCGTGTTGGCGTGGGTTTCCTCTGGGTGCTCCGGTTTCCCCCACAGTCCAAACACATGCTCTATAGGGGAATTGATGAACTAAATTGGATGTAGTGTATGAGTATGTGTGAATGATTGTGTGGGTGTTTCCCAGTGTTGGGTTGCAGCTGGAAGGGCATTCACTGCGTAAAACATATGCTTGATAAGTTGGCAGTTCATTCCGCTGTGGCGACCCCTGATGAATGAATGAATGAATGAATATGTTGTAGTGCTTTGAGTTCAAGGAAACTTCCTCTGGTGGATTCAAATGGATGGAGGACTATTTAAGCTGTTATCACATCAAATTGAATGCAAAAAGGCCTTAATTTGAACCATTGCAGCACAATATTTAGACTCATGTTATTTCACAGAAGTTGAAAAAGAGAACAGGCTGATAAGATGAACGGATGAGTATTTATGTTGAGCTCTGCAGTCCGTCTTACCTCTCTGTGACACCAGGCAATATGAAGAACATCCAGAAGTGTATCCCGAAGACGAGCACCACCTGGAACACACACTTCCCCAGCAGGGTTTTGCGCAGGTAGAGCGCTCGGTCCACGATCATGGTGCTGAACTGGATGAGGAGCATGACGAGGAACGCCTCGGGAACCTGGTCTTCAGACAGCGACTCTGTTATATCCGCAGCCGCGCTGTGCTTCTGCAGAAATCATACAGCACATTACACCATTAACAGAGCTAAGACAGAACAATATGCAAATATATACAGCTGAACACAAAACGATTCGCCCTGCTGTGAATGTTCTCAAGTGCTGTTGAACAGAGCAAGCACATTTCAGTACAGTGTGCAGCATTTCCCATTGTATTTGTCTTTGGGAGAAGGTATTATTTCTATTATGTTGGACTGAAATGGCCTTTTATTAAATTAAACTGCTAAGGTCAATATTAATAGTCTCTTTAAGATTGAGTTTTTTTGGATTGTTTACAGAAAAATACGCTGTTATACAATGACTTATACAATAACTCCACATCTAGAATCCTCTTAGTCTATGCTGACATTATCTTCAGCAGCTCAAACACTCTAATGGCTAATGGACAGATGGCTGCTTCTCACTCAGGGCTGCTGTTTATGCTAATGAGATGGAGACTAGTGGGCGGGGCTTTCCCCCTCTGATGACACGTACAAAGGGAGAATGTCAATCAAAGTGTTTCTGCAGACTGTATTGATCAAGTCTGATTAGAACAAACACAATTAAATCATGTTGACCATTAGAGGATGCTGGAGATACTCACACACTGCTGACACACAGCTGGGTGTTTAAACCCCTTATAAAGTGATGTTTGCACACCAGGAATCCCTTTAAATTGTAAGAGAAAGAACCTTTGTGTGATTTTGAGTGCTAAAACTCACTCCAAAAGCCCAGTATCCAAATATAATGATGATGAAGTTGACCACGTCTATCAGGAACATCAGCGCGTACACGTCACACACAGGGCTGTACTCGGGGTGGATGATGTCATAGAAGAACTGCCTTATGGGTAGGTATATGTGTAGAGCACTGCAAAGGAAAACAAATACTGTTTCATCTAATTTCAGAAAAAGTACCCAACAGATATAGAAAAAGAAGAGGCCACCAGTTAATGCACATCAAACTTTACGAACATTTTTAGAGGCTAAATTTAAATCTAATGCCACCAATTGTCCCATACTACTATAGAATTCTGTCTACTTTACAAATATTGTAAAAGATACGAATAAAATACAGTTCATATTCCCCAAAACATAGGGGGCGCCATAACTCAAAACTCCAACGTAAACCGAAGGTCACCTGGTGGTCATGTCTGGTACTGCAGCCAAACTAAATCTCACTGAAAACTCATTTTTGGAGATATCAACTTTAAATTTAGAATATTATCAGGTTTTTTGTCAATTTTAGGCTTTAAAAATACATATTTAACGTAATATGTATATATAATAACATAACTTTTGTTTTATTGAACTCTCTTCAGCTACAATCTGACAAGTCTCTTCTTTAAAATGAGACCAAGCTTAAATCTACTGTATGCACCAAATCATTTGATTGGCAGTCATTTAAGCTGAACATTTCAATTCCTGGTCAAAAAGTGGGGGCGACAGATAAGGGGTTAATTTTGTCCCTCCTGAGGAACATAATTGTAAATAATGCAGATGTTGGCTGAATATAAAGATCTCTCACAGCTCTATGACCGCAGCTTTGGCCTCCAGGATTCGGTCATTCATGTATTTCTTCATTCGCTCCTTCCTGCTCAGCGGCACACTTTTCTTCTTCTGTGAATGTTTCCTCCTCATCTGGTTCCCATCTGCTGATATAATATTTAATATGCATATTAGCATACATAGATATAAAAGCAGGGCCACAGTGAACACAAGCTTTGCATTGTTTATCACATATGCCTAAACAAGATGCTGGAACAGAGTGATTTTTCTTCCTTTACTTGTTTACTAAAAATTATAACTCAATAACACAGAGGTTTATAGTTATCTTATAAATATGAAGGAAATGATGTTAGTCTTCAGCGCACCCAATACAGTAGACTTGAACCAGCACAATGATATAGAACCATTAAAGGCGCAGTTCACCCAAATATTGAAATATTGACTAGTTTTGACTTTCTTTCTTCTGTTGAACATGTAATTATTGACTTTCATTATATTTGTTTTTTCCTATTATGACAGTCAATGGTTTCAGGTTTTCTTCAAAATATCTTGTGTTCAACAGAAAATGAAAGTCAGAAAGGTTTGAAACTTCACTGAATAGTGAGTAAATGTTCTTTTACAGTCAAATGTCTCTTTAATTGCAGATGTAATTGACTCACCCTTCACTTGTGCATTTGAGTTTCTGCTAAAATATTAGTACCAATTCTCACTATTAACTCGTCTTGTTACCAGTCTATAGTTAAGATTACTTATAAAGCACATATTCTGAATTAACACTAATCCTACCAAACACATAAACCAAACTAGCACCTTAATATCTACTAATAAGCAGTAAATTAGGAGTTTATTGAGTCAAAATCAGAGTAAATGGGTTATTAAAAGTAAGAATTGCACCTTAAAATAAAGTGTGAGTTTCTTTTCTCTGTTGAACACAAAAGAAGATATCTTGAAAAATACTCAGAACTGGCACCTTTTGACTTTCATCTCTTGTTTATTCCCATATGGGTCTCAGCAAGCAGCATTCTTCAAAACATCTTCTTTTGTGTTGAACAACAGAAAGAAACTCATTCATTCATTTTCTTGTCAGCTTAGTCCCTTTTTAATCAGGGGTCGCCACAGCGGAATGAACCGCCAACTTATCTGGCATTTGTTTTACGCAGCGGATGCCCTTCCAGCTGCAACCCATCTCTGGAAAACATCCACACACACAGACTACGAACAATTTAGCCTACCCAATTCACCACATGCCTGGAGGAAACCCACGCGAACGCAGGGAGAACATGCAAACTCCACACAGAAACGCTAACTGACCCAGCCGAGGCTCGAACCAGTGACCTTCTTGCTGTGAGGCGACAGCGCTACCTACTGCGCCACTGCGTCACCCTAGAGAGAAACTCATAAAGCTTTAAAACCACATGTGGACGAGTAAATGACAAGGAGTTTTTTATTTTGGCGTGAACTGTCCCTTTAAACATGTCCTGTCCTCCTGCTGCAGTGCTCTGCTGTGCACACTGGAGAGCAGTGTTCCCTCGAGCACTAGTAAGCCTGCATGTTTTATTGTTTCAGCTGTCTGTTGTCTGCTATTTGAGGTTTGCTTTATAAGCACTCTGCTCTGTGTCTTTAGTTGCGTCAGGTTTCTGCTGTGTTGGTATTGCTGCCTGCTTCTTTGGGTCTTGGTTTTGCACCCTGGGTTTTTGTTGTTACCTGGTTCCTGTTTTGGCCATTCTGGATGTTTTGTGGTTGTTCATTTTGAACTTCGTGTGGATTACCTTTATTTATTTATGGGTTAGGGTTAGGGTTAGGATTATTCTGGATTGTTTTTGCTTTTATCTACAGCACTAGATCCCTGCACTTATCCCTGACAAGTGCAGCTGACAAACCACCTGCTCTCCTCTCCGTATGCACCACACACTTTCATTCTAACACCAAGATTCTGAAAAACAATGTGCGATTCTGAGTGTGCCTCACACAGGTGAGTGGGCTTTATAAACCACCTGTAGCTGACACCTCCATATGCACCATTTATAAGGAGTTTCTTATAAGCACCCCGTAATTCTGCTGAAAACAGGCTTGATTGATTTGAAGTGTTTTTTAATCCTCATATCTAGTAATGAGTAAATGCAAGTAATTGCGGCAGGTCATTGATGGTGTGTGTTTCTCCTGGATTCTCACGTGGCCACTTGACCATGCTGAAGTGTTTTTTCAGTGGGCTGCACGGTGGTTTCAGGGGTTATAGTTGGTAGTATCGTGTGATGTTGGGAAATTCAAACACAACCATGCCGTTTATAAAGGCTGTATAGCCGATGTAAAGGAATGTAGATGAGTTTATGTGTACATATACATTAGTGTGTGTTTTTATGTATGTTCATATGGAGATCTTACCCAGTCTCTCAGGACTCTCTGCTCTCTGTCTCCGAAGGAAAGAGACCTGAAGAGGAAGGAAGGGTATTCGTCTGCTTGTGTTTTCTTCTCGTCGTCTCGATCCTCCAGTCATCTTGTTTTTCTCCGTTTTCCTCTTTAGCTTCTTGAAAAAGTCTGGCATCTCCACCTCCTTGTTATCCCACAGTCCATGACACTGAAAACACACTTCAATATCATCAATATCATCATCTGACGGGCTCCATTACAAAAAATAAATATGAATAAAACTACTGTAAATACACGACTGCTCAGAATACTGTTTAATCGCACGAGGTCTCTTATTATGCTTTAGTCAAACATACACTTAAGACATGACATTTACTGTTTGTTCAAACTACTTATTTAAATTAGGCTGAAACAACTCAATTCTTGAGTTTTCAGGGGGGAAACTTAGTTGTTTTATGTTCAATCCACTTACATTTGTAAAAAACTAGTGTGTTAAATTAATTCCTTCATGTTTTCCAGCACAAGCCATTTTTCACAGAGTAACAGTCTAAAGTAACTGTGAGGACAACACAATCTCACGCCAATTCGTAACTTTTTGATTTAGTGGCTAATTCGTATGAATTCGTACGATCTAATTCGTACAATTTAGTACGATTTGCTCATCCGCCAATGACGGTTGGGTTTAGGGGCGGGGTTAGGTGCCACGCCTCCTTTTTAAAATCGTACAATTTCGTATGACTGAACTCGTACAAATTAGCCACTAAACTGTCAAAACGTGAAATACTTACGTTTTCTGGTGAGATCAGGCTGGTGAGGACCATAAAATGGAGAGAGTAATCCATTCATTTATATCATCTGGTCTAGACTGCTGTAATTCAGTTTTTATAGGTATTGGTCAATCTGAATCTCTTACAATGTAGACTTTAATGTAAATGTAAGCACATTACCCTATCTCACCCTGTCTTTGCTGCCGTGTTTTAGATTGCAGTTTGACATTTTACTCTTTGTTTTTAAGCTCTTAAATGTCCTGTCACCTTCTTATTTATGCACAAATGCACTTCATTGAACATCTACACACAGACATCGCCTATATGCTATATAACTGCAGCTTAACTATGTTTATATAACTGTTAAAAGCTATTAATTACTAGTTAATTAAGTGTTAGATATTAATTAGTTATAATCATTGTGAAAAGCGCTAAAGAAATAAAATTGCACTGAATTGAATTATTTATCAGAACAACAAATATATCTGCTAGATGTTAAAAGTCATCAGGTCAGAAATGGCTAAACAGTTTAAGCAAAAGGGAGAGTGGGCATTTGCTATCGTCGGCCCCAAATTGTGGATCAGTCCAGCTCTTAGTAGAATAATCTCCACTGCATCCAGAAGGGCAAACAGAAGCATCAAAAGGCCTATAATACCTGAGCTGTCTGAGCATGTTTTTACTCTGTATCTGTTATGTTTATTGTTTTATTGGCTTGATTTTATTGTGTCTTATTCAATTTGGATTGTAAAATTTGTGGACAGCACTCTGGTCAACCACTGCTGTTGTATTGTGCTGTATGAGCAAATGAAAGAGTCACGCTTTAGTTTAGGTCACAGCTCATGCTATTAACTATAGGCTTATTACCTGCCTATTATCAAGATATTAACGGTTTATCAGTATGATCTCATTCTGCATCCCTAATCCAACCCAAAACCTAACCCAACTACTATTTTAATACCTACTAATAAACAGCTAATCAGCAGTTTATTATGCTAGTAGTGTTTGTGTGGTTAATGGTTCGTTTATAGCAGTAATTACGACTTAAACTTGTAAAGTTTGCATAATTCACAATAATAATGTGTATAAATTACATCAAATCTTCCTGATGATAGTGTACCGTATAAGCTCTGCTAATACCTTGAGGATGGAGCGATGGAAGAACAGAGCGATTAACTGAATGAGGTCTACCAGGACGTATCCGTCTTTCTTCTCCACTCCTACAATGTTGGGTACGGCGAACGCTCGCTCCGCATTAATGCCCAGATACGCTGATGTGGTCCATGGGAAGAAGCCAAACTGGGAAAAGTACTTCACCACCACTGTGAGCTGAGGGAGAAGGAGGAGAAGGCAACATTCATTCATTTTCTTTCTGACCTAGTCCCTTTATTAATCATGGATCGCCACAGCGGAATGAACCGCCAACTTATCCAGCATATGTTTTATGCAGCGGATGCACTTCCAGCTGCAACCCAACACTGGGAAACACCCATACACACTCATTCACACACTCATACACTATGCACAATTTAGTTGATCAGTTCCCCTATAGCGCATGTGTTTGGACTGTGGGGGAAACCGGAGCACCCGGAGGAAACCCACGCCAACATGGGGAGAACATGCAAACTCCAGTGACCTTCTTGCTGTGAAGTGATTGTGCAACCCACTGCGCCACCGTGACGCTAAAAAAGGGGAACATTTAAGCTATTAATGCCCCATTTTTTAAATCTGGACATTTTATCCATCTGGGAATTGGATTCCCAGCAATTATAGGAACATTCATCAACTCAGGAACTCTTTGAGCAGCATATTCTACCCCTGAGGAAGTTTATTTTACATAATGCATACTGAGTGTTGTAAAAAGACAGATTTGGGTTGAGCTAATCCTTTGAGACATGACGAGCTGACCTGAGTGTAGATGATAGCGGTCATCCAGAAGCGTTTGGTAGGTCGTGGCACGGACATCATGGCCCACAGGAAGATGAGGATCGGCAGGAAGAGCGTGAGCAGAGAAGCAGACACCACGTGATTGAAGATCATCACAAAGTAGCAGAACATCTCCGACTGAGACTCCATCAGATTATACAGCGCAAAGATGAGGCGCAGGCCACGAGGCAACGAGGAGTAGAATCGGTCCGACTCCTCGATCTCTGGAATATCAAACATGCTGCAGAGAGGAAGAGCAAACCGGAAAAATTAGACAGCAAACACGTCTAAAGCATCTACCTGATGTGTGTCTGTGAACTGCTCCAGTGCTTTTGGAGGATCCTCAGCACTGCAGAGTCTATTAAACCCACATGATTCTACTCATCAAGCTCGGTAGTGAAGACTCAGAGACCTCCAGTGTGTGTCACATTACAGAGACATCTACAGTGTGCAGTGTGTGTGTGTGTGTGTGTGTGTGTGTGTGTGTGTGTGTGCGTGTGTGTGTGTGTGTGTGTGTGTGTGTGTGTGTGTGTTTTGCACTAGGGCTGGCTGATTAATCGAAATGAAATCACAAACACAATTGAGCCAATCTGCGATTGTCATGCATATCTTATCAGGGAACATTACCCGGTAAACATTCCCTGTGTGTTGAAGAGAGGCAATATGGAGCATCTGCACACTCACATCTTTAATAAAGCTGGTAAACATCTGCAACACAATGTCCTCCACCATGCTAGCTGAACTAGTCACATGACTAAAACGCCTCATTGTTTTCCAAAGCCTTTTAGGAAAGTTTTCATCTCAGTGTGGACGGAAGGCTGAGAAATATGCCCTTTTAAAGGATTAAAAGGTATAAGTGTGGACGTGGCCTGAGGAACATCAGTGTTGTGAAGTGTTAGTGGAGCTGCTCCATCTAAAATCACCTCACAGAAAGATCGAGACAAGATAATCTGCTTAAGTAAAAATAAAAGCTGTCCTCAGATAGACCTGTTGCCTTTTACTGATAAACAGTGTACTTGATTGTACACTGTGTGTGTGTGTGTGTGTGTGTGTGTGTACAGCATGGGTAAGACTTAGGCCCAATCCCAATTCTATTGTGTACCCCTCCCCCTAAGAATTGGGAAATTGACACTACAGCACCTGCACACGTCATCATGTGTCATCGCGATCTCTTGCTTCATATGAGATCAGATGATCGTGACTGCTGTAGTTATTCCAGTTGGGTTATTTTTTGGTATTTATCCTCAGGAAACCACTGAAGGCATATATTATGTTATCATCACCATCTAATGTTGCAATAAGATCATAACTGTACAGTGCATTTACACCGTGGCCATATTCCTCTATATGTAAACACACAAAAACAACATTAACATTATAGCAGACACTGTAAACAGTGTTGTGCAGGATATTGTGCAAGAGAGATATTAAAGGTGAATATTGTGCAAGAGTTATTTAAGATCAAGCAAGCACTGCAACGTGATTGTGGTACACTTATAGTGAACATCGCTTCATTATTGAGTTCTTATAAGTTATGGAGTTTAGATGAAGTGTCAGGTGCAGAAGACAGAGGAGTGTTTCTACAGGTGGTTTGTCAAGCCCACTCACCTGTATGAAGCACAATTAGAGATTCACAGTGTTTCCAAGAGACATGGAGTGGTGAAGAAAGAATGGATTTTTTGTATTGTGTGTGTGTGTGTGTACTTGTTTTTATATCCAGATGGGAACTTATAGGTAGGTCCCCACATTATTAAAAGTAGTTTTTAGGGGTAGGGTTGGGTAGGGGGATAGAATATACGGTTTGTATAGTAGAAGAATCATTACATCTACGAGAGTCTCCACAGTAATATAGGAACAAGTCAGTATGTCTGTGTGTGTGTGTGTGTTTCTCACTTGTTAAGCAGCAGTTCACTGGCAGTAAGTGCTCTGGTCTCCTGATTGAGTGTTCTGGGCTCTGGGATCTCTTCATTCTTCACCTCGTGCAGATTCATTTGTTTGGGAAATTCGATGTCAGCTGTATTTTCTTCATGTGTCCATCCCCCTGTCAGCTTTTCACATCCTTCATCATGATCCTTCAGCTCTTTACTGTAATCAGGAGTTCTTTTGAGGAAAAAAATTGAGTGAGCAGAAATCACACACACTTCTACAGATGAATTCAGAATTATTAGCCCCCCTGTATATTTATTTCCACAATTTCCAACACATTTCTAATCATGATAGTGTTAATAACTCATCTCTAATCACTGATTTATTTCCTTTTTGTCATGATGACAGTAAATAATATTAGACTAGATATTCTTCAAGACACTAGTATTCAGCTTAAAGTGACATTTAAAGGCTTCACTAGGGTAATTAGGGTAAAGTTAGGGTAATTAGGCAAGTCATTGTATAACAGTGGTTTATTCTGGAGACAATCCAAAACTATTAAACTATTAAAAACTGCTTTTATTCTAGCTGAAATAAAACTAATAAGACTTTCTCCAGAAGAACAAATATTAGAGGAAATACTGTGAGAAATGTCTTGCTCTGTTTAACATCATTAGGGAAATATTTAAAAAAAGGATAGCAAATTCACAGGGGGTGAATAATTTTGACCTCAACTGTATAAGTGTGCTAAAAACATGATATCACTTTATTTTGACCGTCCTTTTGTTGACCATAAGTTCCACCAATTATAAGAAATTACACTAACCCTAATCTTACTGTTTACAAATGAAGAGTTCAGATGCAAAAACCTCTAAATGCCGTCTGAAATTTTCCTCTAAAATTAGTATTTTTATCAAGCTCCAGTGTGTGTGTTTAGTAATAATGACAAAGAATGAGTTCTTTTGGTGGTCTTTAAAGTAAAATAATTCAACATGAACAAAGGAGGGTGAGAAAAATATTCAATTTTAGGTAGAAATTTCAGACGGCACTTAGAGGTTTGTGCATCTGAACTCTTCAAATGCTCTAAAGAGAATTAGTTTTAACTTTTAGTCAACAAGCAGTGTAAACAGAACCATCAAGATGAAGTTTAACCAAAAAACACCATTTTGTACAGTATGATGTATTAAAAAAAGAAATTGTAAGCAGATGGGGTGGCTGTGTTTGTCACGTTAGACAGTGAAAAGAGAAACAGTGGTGTTTACTCTGACAGGGCATCTCCATGTGGACAGAGTTGTTCAGAGTCAAGCGGTGTAAAGTCAAGCTCATCCACGTCATCAAGAGTTGGCTGACGGGTCACCAGGAGAGTGTCATCAGTCTGGCAGCTGAAACACATACAGCACAAAGTGAACAGAGAGTTTTATTTTCCCCATGTGACACATCTCAGAGTCAAACAGGCTGGGCTTGAAATACAGAGCAGATTGGAGAAAATGAGGTAGATTTTTGTTTAATTACTACTAACGCAATTTTGGCAGTTAAATGACCTTAAAGTCTGCGTGATTTAGAAACTGAGACTCTTATTTCAGTATCTTGATGTACTTCCAACTCAAATGGAATATTGAGTAGGGCCGAGGCTTTCTGCTGAGCTCTCTAGCGCCCCCAGGCAAAAGAGTCATTTCTGTCGTTATTTATACTTTATTTTAATAATTATCTTAGATACATTGGCTATTTAGAAAACCATTATAATTAAAACCTGCATTAAATGCGCTGGATTAAGAATAGCAAATAAATCATGTTCATAATATAAAGGAAAATACAAAAATTATAGTTTAGCCACTGCTTTAGCCAAACATAATTTCAGCTAAATCACGATTGGATGTTAATTTTCCCTCATTGAAAGCCATAAGCCTGGCTCAGACTATTGATGTACAGGTGCTAAGGACGGCCTCAGGTTGACGTCAACATAAAAAGTGCAACTCCAAACACGAAGAAGGTCAAATAAAAATCTAATTAATTAATAATTTATTTAAAAACAATAAAATAATAATAATAAAAGTTCAGTAAATTAACTTGCACAGATTAATTATTTACCTTAAGAGTAAGACTGTGAGAGAATGTTTGATTTCCTGCAGACTTTAAATGTAAAGTATATTAGATTTATCTGCAATTTTTTTAAGCTGATGCACACGCAGGTTGCCAGATTGACGACACAAACAGATCACGAGCATACCTGATGACTGAGCCTTACACTAATAGTTGACCAGCTAATGCTTACATTTAAAAAAACACCTCAAGTGATCAACTGTGTAGGACTAGGACTCGACCAGGACTAGAAATCAAACTTCATATGTTAACTTTAAGATTTTATTCACTAAAATGCCACAGTTAGGATTAAAGCCTACAAGGAGTTACATATACATTATATATTTTCTATTTTCAGCTCAAACATCACTACACACTCTAGGGACATCAGAGTTTTACATCTTGTAAAAAGAAGCCGAATAGGTCAGCTTTTAACCTCCATATTTTAATAGCACAGGTTTAATGCTGTACTTATACCTGGACAGGCTGCTCCCCCATGAGTGAACGCTGTTGAGTTTGACATATCCCCGAGGGTAGCTGCTCACGGCTGGAGGAGAGCAGATCATTTCTTCAATATCCTCCTTTTCTGTGTCCAGCGTGTCCTCGGTTTCTTGTCTGGACAGCCAGGTTTTGTAGAACTTATGGATGCTCTCATGATTGACGTCCCTGCCCTGACAACAGAGGATTACATTTTATCTGTAACCCTGCTGTTGTCTTTAATTCTGTGTACACTATTAAATCCTTCGGGTCAAAAAGACCCAATTTATTTAATTTATCTTTAATTTCAATCCTCAAATCTATTCAGCATGAAGAAACAAGCTGATCTTCATCACACACACACACACACACACACACACACACACACACACACACACACACACACACACACACACACACACACACACACACACACACACACACACACACACACACACACACACACACACGCACGCACACACACACACACACACTCTGTGAATGTTTGGGTGTTATTATTGTAGACATGGCCAGAGGTAACAAAGCTAATGAAGTTAGAAATAGTCAAAGATTTAATAGCATGTCCTGGAGAAGAGAGAGATCACCTTGTTCTGCTGTATGCTCAGTAGAGTTTTCTCAAAGCGAAGCACCTTAGAGATGTTCAGGCTGTCTTTACAGAGCGCATTCAGACCTGATATGGCATCCTCCGTCAAACGCAGAAGGAAAACCCAGAGAAACTTCACCGTGTCAAGAATACGCCGGAATATGTGCTCTACAAAAAAACACAACACATGTTTAAAGAAGCTATTCAAACGTCAGAGCATCCATCATCCAGAGATATTACACACAGCGTATACTACTGTATAGAGTCACGCCTGAAATTATTCACAGCCCTGGATAATTCTGACCTAAAGTTTTTGTTCCAATGAAAATAAAAGCTGAGAAATATTGATCATCTTATTATGTTCTGGGAAATGTCTGTGCGATTTCTGGTCAAAAACAAAACCTGCTGGTTAAATAAAAGTAACTTTAAGTCAGAATTAGCCAGGGGTATGAATAATTTCAGGCTTGACTATATATAGGTTTCATTCTCAAAAAATGCTGCCGAAATAAAGAGATGCTATCCAGTGCATCTGGAAAATATTCACAATTTTCCCCCTTTTTGCTATGAAATAGCCTCATTCCAAAATAGACTACGTCCATCACTTTCCTCAAAATACTACAAATAATAATGACAACATGATCGAAGTGTGCTTAAAATTTTAAATCTGAAATTTCTCAATGATGATGACATTACATCCACTGCAAAAAAAGGCTTTTCCTAGAGTTTCTGTCTTGTTTCTAGTCCAAAAATGTAAAACCTCTTAAATGAAGAAGCATTTTAGGTAAATAGATTTCAGCAATAATGAGTCAAAATAAAGTGAGCTGATTCAGAAGCAGAATAATGTTATTTCAAAGCGAAAACTCGATTATTTTGCTTAATTTAAGGAAAATCTCACTTCATTTTGACTCATTATTTCTGAAAACAACACAGTATTTTATATTGGTCAATAAAATGCTTCTTGATTTAACAATGTTTAGATGTTTGGACCAGAAACAAGACAAGAACTCTGAGTAAGAAAAGCTTTTTTTGCAGTGTATAAGCATTTGTACATAATAATAATAATAATAATAATAATAATAATAATAATAATAATAATAATAATAATAATAATAATAATAATAATAATAATAATAACAACAACAACAACAACAATAACAACAACAACAACAACAACAACAATAATAATAATAATAATGATGATGATAATAATAATAATAATAATAATAATAATAATAATAATAATAATAATAATAATAATAATAATAATAACAACAAAATTGTTGAAGCACCTTTGACATCAGTTTCTTTGAAATCTAGCAGTTACTGCTGATATCTTTGTCAGCCATACATCATTAAGGTACAAATACATAATATGGAGGAATATTAAACTTCACCTTTTTCTTCCTCTTTTTCTTCATCTTCTTTAAGACTCTCCTCCTGCTGCTCTTCTTCAGACTCATCTTTGTCGATACCTAAAGTATATCAGTAAACTAAGCATAAATAAATATACCTTCATACATTTCCCCTGAATATATACTGGTATATACAGAAATCTTAGTTTTTTATTATTATTATTTTCACAGAGCAAGGACATTTTCACAGTATTTCCTACACTGTAAAAAAAATCCTGGTTGCCTTAAATTTTTAAGCTGAATCAAATTAACCTTATGAGTCCATTGAACTTATATTATGTTAAACTGACCTAAAACTGCTTGCATAACAGATAAAATTAATTTAGAACATGATTATCCTAGTTATTAAAGTTACTATGAACAAAAAACATATGCAGTCATAACTAATTGATCATTACATTTTTTTACAGTGTATAATATTTTTTCTTCATGAGGAAGTCTTATTTATATTATTTTAGCTGGAATAAAATACAGTTTTATATATATATATATAACAAACTACTGTTGTCCAATGACTTGTCTAATTACCCTGACTTGCCTATTTAACCTAATTAACCTAGTTAAGCCTTTACATGTCACTTTAAGCTGACTATCTTGAAAAATATCTAGTCTAATATTATCTCCTGTCATCATGACAAAATAAATCAGTTATCAGAAATGAGTTATTAAAACTATTATGATTAATAATGGATTTTAATTTGTCTCTAAATTAAGGAGAGGGTGGTACACATTTTTAAAAGAATGAACATTTGACAGGATGGAGTATATTTTGACTTGATCTGTATATACATACTTATATTTTATAAGGTTTTATGGAAAGATGTCAAATTTTTAAGCACAAACTTATTTGATGCAAACGTAGTTCAGAAACTGTACCCTCTTGTCTGTGCAGCTTTCTTTTCTCTTTTCTGGTTTCTTCTTGTTCTTGCTGATTATAGGCTTCCAGGGCTGCTTTCGGGCCTGCCACCCAGGCCTCATACGCTAACTGTTGAGAAATACATTCAATAAAATCATTAAATAATCTGTAGGCTTAATCCCATCTGCACTATATCTCCAAACAACTAATAAACAAGAACAGAAGGGAGACGAATCAACAGAAGAGGGACATTCTGTGACATGTTTCAGTTAGTTTAGCACAATGTGCATAAAGTGTTGTAATAACCAAAGACAAACACGTGTATAGGTTTAGAATAAGAAGTACAGACTTGGAATACGAGGTGCTGTTATGAGCACTGAATTAACTATTTGTATTTGCTTCTCCTGTACCTGAAAGGCGGTTTTCTTTGTAGGTGAAATGCTCTCCTGTGCCCCGTCCTTCACCTCCTCTTCCTCTTCCTCACTGTCAGTGTCAAACATATCATATCCACAGTCTCCATCTTAATGAACAAGCAGACACACACGGGTCAGTTTGCTCCTCATCAACAACACACAGATCACATTCACAGTTTATTTTAGGCCGTTCATAATTATTACTCAGTTCAGTTCCGTTGTGGTTCGGTTATGGTTTGACAGGGTCTGACTTAAAGCCGCATTAAAACAGAAGGTAAGATTGCCCTTTTTTCCACTATTATGATGTACATTCTCTTGAAATGGCCTAGCTCCACCCTAAATGACTGATAGCTCCACCCTGAATGACTGATAGCTCCGCCCTGAATGACTGATAGCTCCACCCTGAATGACTGATAGCTCCGCCCTGAATGACTGATAGCTCCGCCCTGAAGTATATCTCCGCTCCATATAGGACTGGAAGCTCCACACTGAACAACTGATAGCTCTGTCCTGGATCTGCCCTAAATGACTAATAGCCCCACCCTCAGAGACTGATAGCCCCATCCTTAATGACTAATAGACCTGCCCTAAATAACTGATAGCTATGCCCTAAATGACTGATAGCCCCACCCTAAAGGAAAGATAGCTCCACCCTAAATGATTGAAAGCTCCACCCTAAAGGACTGATAGCTTCACCCAAGCACTGATAGCTCCATCCTAAAGGACTGATAGCCCCGCTCTTAATGACTAAAAGGCCTGCCCTCAATTTCTGAAAGCTCCGCCCTAAATGACTGATAGTCCCGCCTATTAAAAGGCTTTCTATATGATGTCATTTCGAGGGGGAGAGATTATGGTATTTGATTAAAGATTAAGAGGGCAGAGGTGCACAGACACCTTCTTTTTAAGAAACATAGAAATAAATAGAAATAAAAAAGAGTAAATTGTGATTACATGGCAACTTTAAGTAGGAACCAATGAGAAGATGGCCTGTAGTTCAAACTAAGACACACAACAACACACAAAAAACATCCCAATATCTGTTTAAAAGCAAGATAAAGGATCTGTTTTGGCACCTTTGCGCTTTGGCAGATGTGAGGATTCAGGATGAGCAGGAGATGATGATACCTGCTGAGGAGGAGGATTCTGCTTTGATTTGATCTTCTCCATTCTGTAGGACAAAAAATGGACCTGGCTTCAAAATAATGTCAACCATTACAATATTTAATCAATTATTGACAAAAATAAATAAATAAATAAATATATATATATATATATATATATATATATATATATATATATATATATATATATATATATATATATATATATATATATAAATCTCCATACTGTTTCTTCAGGATCTCCACAGATTTGATCTCCATCTCTAATCTCGCTGCTACCTGTTTCTTCACTTTGGCTTCAAACAATTCTGCACCTCTAAAAACGAAGAAAAAGAATTCAATAATTCACATTTAGGCTGTTTCTGTTTTTTTTTTAAGCTAACAATAGTCATTAATGAACTGCACTGTAAACAATTCTGGGTTCCACACAATTCCTTCATGTCATCCCAACGCAAATCAATTAAGTTAACCTAATGGTTTTTACAATTTTAAGTAGATTGAAAATAAAACACTTAAGTTGTCCAACAAAAACCTGATGAATTATGTTGTTTTAGCTCAATTTATATAAGTAGTTTTTTGAGTGTCGCTCCATCAAACTATTTAGAATAAATCGAACTTTGCTGAAATCATTATTATATGAATAATAATAATAAAAAACATCATGACAATAGTTTTAGCAACCATTAACATGATCTGTTTTTATTTTCAAGGGCTTTGTGTGTGTGTGTGCGCTCTTTAACTTCAAAAAGGACTACTGTTTGTCTTATATTCAACTAGGTTATATTGAACTAGACAAATTTAAAATAATGTTTAACAAAGAGCAGATCGTTTTCAGCACATCTCTAATGATAGTGTTAATAACTCATCTCTAATAACTGATTTATTTTCTCTTTTTCATGATGACAGCACATAATATTAGACTAGATATTCTTCAAGACACTAGTATTCAGCTTAAAGTGACATTTAAAGGCTTAACTAGGGTAATTAGGGTAAAGTTAGGGTAATTAGGCAAGTCATTGTATAACAGTGGTTTATTCTGGAGACAATCCAACACTAATATTGCTGAAGGGGCTAATAATATTGACTTTAATATGTCTTTAAAACTATTAAAACTGCTTTTATTCTAGCTGAAATAAAACAAATAAGACTTTCTCCAGAAGTAAACATATTAGAGGAAATACTGTGTACTCTGTTAAATGTCACCTGAGAAATATTTGAAGAAGAATAAATATTGCACAGGAGGGCAAACTAACTGTATGTAGATGCTGAATAATGTTGGTGTTTCAGGTGTTGTGAATGTTCTTTCCTCACCTTGAAGCGAGGATCTTAGACGTCTGCAGGTCAGACACGACATAGAGAAAGTAGTAGCTGAGGAAGACCCTCCTCTGAGCCAGGAGCACAGTGAAACAGATGGCATCCCAGATGATGCCCGCTTCACCCTCCGGCAGCTCACACTGACTGTCAGGCTTCGCTACAAAACACACGAGACAAACCGCACCTCTGTCAATCAACATGTGTGATGCTGAATCAAAATTTGATTAGAAAAGGACAATGATCCCACTGGAAATGATCAGAGGACAAATATACGTCACATTTAACCCTGCTGCTGTCTTATAATGTACACAGTGTACACTACTACATCCTTCAGGTCAAACAGAGCCGCCTTCTATGGATGTTTGGGTTTTCCCTCATCAGTGTGCAGTATTTCAGCAGTGTTCACTCAGTGGACAACACTCATCTCTCACTACAGCAAAGGGGGGATTTTATCATGACTGGAGTACCTGCAGGAGTGTTAAGAGTGTTAAGTATATACACTATAGACAATCCCATTTCAAAACGCAGTACTTACGCAGACTGTAGCCTTTGATGGTGCAGAACATGCTAAAAGCCTGAATTAGCCAACAGCCATGCTTCTGTAGAGGATCCAGATACGCACAAGAGCCAAGCTGTTTACACAAAGCAAACACACGGTCAGGTCAACTGCAGGAGTGGTATCTTCTGTCAAAGCACGTGTGCACAATAAAGGGTGCTTTGAGAGCACAAAAGGTCATATAAAGCAGCCATTAAGACACAATCACAACACATATCAATGCGCAATGCTGGGAAAATGCACTGCATGGATTTGCTTGAGGCTAATTCTCTGAACAACCAAATCAGGCTGATCAGAAGATCTTATATGGATTATACACACTAGAACATGCTCAAACAAAGTGATCCAGACAAACACTAGCATCTTAAAAGCAATCCTGCACTGGACTGGCACACAACACACAGCATCCAAAATAGGAGAACATGCTATCGCTCAAAGAGTCTCAGATAAAAGCTTAGCAGAAGCAATCTGAGCTGTTTAGAATCGATCTGAGGGTGTAGTGCAGTTTCACAGACACCAGACACATAAAAACAGCAGCAGTAGTCAAGACTGAACTGCCTGCACAAAGTCATGAAAATAATATGAAATGGTTAATAAGCAAAGCCTGACTACTGTAGTAGAAGACTGAAGAGATTATTCTGTCAAAACAACCATCCTGGATGTGCTTCATCACACTAATTACACGGCTACTTGCCATAAAACATAAAAATTACACACACAACATTGTCCTAGCTGTAATAGTTAATTAAATCTCCAATTAAACACAAAGCTGACGGAAGTTAAAACTGCTGAATGGAGTATACACTAACCTGCGCATTATTCAGACTCAAGATGGTGCCAAAAACAGAGCGACAGACAAGCATAGAAATATGGATGTGGATGTATTCAGTGAAGGTCCAGATGGTTTACGGTTTATACCCAGATGAGCCTGTGTTATTAGATTCAGCGGTTGTTATCTGGGAATAACTTAACTTGGAATAACACGACTGACCAATCAGAATCAAGTATTCCAGACAACCGTTAATTAAGAGTTTTGAAATTCTTCGTATTTTTAACCATTGGCTGACTATCTTTGACAGAGGAAACCCACACCAACACGGGGAGAACATGCAAACTCCACACAGAAATGACCACTGCACTGACCCAGCTGGGACTCGAACCAGCGACCTTCTTGCTGTGAGGCAACAGTGCTAACCATTGAGCCACCGTGTTGCCAAATTATTAGTTCATGCTAGTAAATACACCTACTATTAAAACCTTATTGTAAAGTTGTTGTTGTTGTTGTTGTTGTTGTTGTAGTTGTTGTTGTGAAACCCACATAACAACAACATTGAATATCCGCATATTTTCCCAGTATCGCGCAGCCTGGGAAAGCAACTATACAGCACAGGCAGGCAAACATCAATCTGAAAACGAACCCAACCAGCAGGACAGTGTCAGGTGTGTTTTACCGAGAGCATGTTTTTGAGGCTGATGACCACACAGGTGTATGCTATCAGAGCGTCCCACAGTCTCAGCACGTACTGCACCGGCTGCAGCAGTAATGTGCCTCCGAACAGCATGAAGTAGAAGCAGGCCACCAGATAACCCAGACACAGCATGTTAATTCTGGTGGTTCCCGTGATGAAGATGAGACACAACACCAGCCAGAAAAAATAACTGAACACAAACACCTTCACCATGTCCAGATACGACCTGACGACACACACAAACACATCATGCCATATCAACAGTCTACCCATTACAATGAAGCAATTCTGAATGCATTTTGGGGAAGATGTGTGTTAACGGACTCATACCGGCAGTGAAGGAAGTTGTTGACAGGAGTGTATTGATTCAGTGTCTGTGGATCCAGATTTCGGCTGATCTCCACGTTTTCTCCAGCCAGGAGTCTCACACAGGCCTGATTTTCCTCCTCAAACACCTTCCACTGCAGAGACGCCACCAGCAGCAGCAGACAGTCATCTGACAGGAAACACATCCAGAACATGACATGAACCATACAGGCTTTTCTCTAAGAAGACATGCTGATTTACTGTGGTGTGATGGAGTAAATCACAGAGGATGAAGGTGGCGTTGGGACTCATGGCATGGTCTGGTAGATACAGCCACTTTATCAGGTTAGAACTCAAAGCTGGAGATGAACTCCTCCAGGGGTAATCTAGAAGAGGGGAGATGGGTTTCATTAGCACACATGCTTTCAGATGCTCTACTTTATTAAAGGTGCCGTCTGAGAATACCATGGCATGGCTGAATAATAATAAGAATTGTCATACCGTAAACCTCAAACTGTTCTTATGTAAATTAATGCAAAATACATGTAAATGTTCTCATGTAAGATTCTGAGGGTAAAATCCTGGTGAAAATCAGGCCAATCAGAACAAAGCTCTGACTATGATGATCCTTAAATAACAAATATTTGGGAATCATAAAATACAGAAGCTGACCGAGAGCACACTGTATATTACTGTGATTCCTAAACTGGTTTCATTACTAACTGTAGATTAACTGACCGATGCAGAGGGCTGGTGGTACGCCGATGCACAGCAGGTACTGCAGCACCATGAAGCTGGCGATGAAGCTGCAGTATTTTGGCCAGACTTCTCCAATGGCTTTCCTGCGACGACGAGCCAGAACCGCCATAAGAGCCAAAGAGTGCAGAAGCGCACAGAGATCCATCCGCTGGCCAATCACATTCACCGCTACCACGAAACACACCTGATGCACAAAACCAAGTGGAAAATCCTTTACATTTAATTTAAATGTGACTAAAACATTTGATTTTTCTCATTTATTGACACTAATATATGCAGTCAAGCCAGAAATTATTCATACCCCTGGCAAATTCTGTCTTAAAGTGACTTTTATTCAGCCAGCAGGTTTTTTATTGATCGGGAATGACCCAGGCTTCTCCCTAAAGTTAATAAGGCGATATATAAGAGGCATCATTGAGGAAAATAAATATTTCTCTGCTTTATTTACATTTGAACAAAAACTTTAAGTCAGAATTTGGCAGGAATAATTTCGAGCTTGACTCTACCTTTGAGGTACCAAATGTACCTTTAGGTATAAATGTGAAGCTTTTGAAAAGGTACCACCACAACGACAACTCCAGTTAAGAGAGACAAATACACTTTCTGTAAAACGTTATATGCTAATTAGTGACTGATATTAATTGTGTGATGTTTTGAAATATTTATAAACTATCTGTAGGTCTGCTGAGGAAACTCTAAAAGCTTTAAAAGGTGTCTCCTATTGTAACACGGGGAGTGACACAGACAACTGAGGTTTGGATCCACGTGCAGGTTTAATCAAAGTCAGGTAAGCAATAGTCAACACAGGTGCAAACAGATGTATAAAGGCAGTCCAGAATCGTGGTCAAACGGAAGGCAGGCAGCAAACAGTGAGAACTAGGTAAACAAGGCAAAGATCAAAACATGGAGAAGCAAGACTAGGAGAACGCGTTGAATTGTCACTTTACAGAAAACCAGACTCAGCAAAGAAGTGAGTGTGTGTGCTGCTTAAATGGTGTTTGTAATCAGTCTTTGTCGATCCTCAGGTGGTGCGAGTGTAATCAGTAGAGACTTGGAGCAGGTGTGAGTTTGTGTGTGGCATGACTGAATATGTAGTCCATTTACAAGCAGATTTGTAGTCTATAAGGATTGGGAGTGAGATCCAGCGATTTATGAAGTTATGATTGCTGGCGATCGTGACACCTGTAAAGGAGATTTCACCGTTTAAGCAGCATACAAGATTCAACAACTGCAAGCTAACCTGACTTACCTCTAAACCAAACTTGTAGAAGAAATAATTAAGAAAATATCTGATGGAGGGCAGGATGCCGTGGTCCAGGTGATGGTGCGTGACAGCCTGAAATATGATGCTGCTGTTTGCTGTTTTTAGGCCGTGTTGAAGGCGGTGGTGGAGCTGGTGCCGATGGACCGTCACATCCACCACAAGCAGACCTAAAATCAACAGGTGATTCTGTTCACATGGAATCACCAATAAATCGGTCAATGGAAAACTTTTCTTTAGTGTTTAGCATCTTCAGTCAACATTAGAGATTTAGTTGGAAGTGATTATTAAACTGCGTAATTAATTAGACAAAAATAAAATCAAGATAGTTGTTCTGTGATAATGTCAGCTGTTTGCATTGCTTGTTAGTGACCTACGGCTCTGTGTAGTAAACGCTGTATGTGCCCCTCAATGAAAGGTACAGAAAAATGAGTTTACAAAGTATTGATTATAGATATTTGATATGGATTCACGACAGGAGACCTTTAGTCACACGCCAATTTTAATCATCATCCATAATGCACTTTATTGGACTTTTTTTAACTACTAATTGTCCATTGTAGAGCAGTAAAAGCCCATAATCAACAATAAAATGACACACTGTCCCTCTTCTCAACAGGGAAAACCACCAACAAGAATCAAGAATGCATGATTATATGCTGTCATGGCTTTACAATCAAAAACTGTGAATATAATGGAAGTGAATGGGGCAAAAACAGCCCCAACATAAGGAAAGGTTAGTCATTTCTCCAGTGTGTTGTTGAGATTTGGAACATTTTTAAAGCAGTTTCCCAAAATATGTGTTAAGATAAGATTTGTCAGGAGAAATCATAAAATGTGCTTAAACACAGAGCCAAATTAAGCCTCAAAATCAGCCCAGAGTAGATGAAAATGACCCAACAGCACACAGGGGTTAATAAAATTGACACAGGATCAGTTTCACGTAGACCATCATCTACGGTGTGATATTTAAAAAAGAATTGATGTAAAATAAATATTAAACCTAAATGATAGTAATAATGTGTTCATTGTGTTAATAACAGTAATCAGAATACCCAGAGGCAGGGCAGGATGCGATCCTCACACTTCTTCAGTCCGCCGACCCACATCAAAGGGTCCACAGGTGCCGAATACAGAACTGAATTCTCCAGTAGATCAGCTGGCACATCAAGAGTCCCGCTCTCATTGGAGGAAGACAGACGCTTTGGGGGAGGTCAGATTATTACATTAAGATTGAAACATTATGGACATATACACTGTAAAAACATCTGTAAATCAGCAGTTTCTGTATTTTGTGGTTCATGTTTATATATTTTATTTTCCACATTTATTCCTTAATAAATTATTTTTTTTCTTCTCCCTTTTTCATTCATTTATTTCTTATTTTCCCCATTTATTTCTGCCTCTGAGTTGCATTATGAGATCTTGATCTTTCCTCCAGCAGCTTTTAACCTTGAACAGTGTGTAAAGTGTGTGTTCTGCACATGTGTAATAGTGTGCAGTGCTATATTGTGTGTGTTGGTGTTGTATATTACACTACAGAAGCCTTGTAATAAACTGCAGCTCATTCTCTGTTCTCTTACACACTTATTTCTCTACATATTATATCTCTTATACTATTTTAAACCACTAAAATGTCAATAAAAGTCTCTTTGTTAAACTGTAGAGTTGAATTTACACCATCAGAAGTGGACAGAGCAGAGATCAACATCCCATAATGCAGTTCACCACCGCAAATACACACTAAACACACAATATATAGAAACTGTTCATTAACAGATATTTGTACAGTGTGTATCTGCCTAACCATGCCAAAAACCAAGCCAGAATCACCTACATTCAACAGGTTAACATGCTTTACTACACGGCTGTCTGGAATACTTGATTCTGATTGGTCAATTTTAACATATCAGGACTGTTATTCCCAGATAACAACCGCTGAATAACACAGAGCTCAAAATCATCTTGACCATCACTGAATACCTTCACAATCATATTTATACCTGTCACGACTGTTTGGTGCCGTCTGAAATAATCTGTAGGTTAGGGTTTACTGCACTTAGTTTCTCATTTTTACTTTAACTAAAGAATTAATAAACAAATACAGCTTCGAGTAATTTTTTGTGTCTAATAATTGGGAGCGTGGCCATGTAATAAATAGGCTAAAGAACACCCAGGCGGTTGTTTTTGCAGAATAAACCATTCTGTTATGTAACTGATAAAGATGTGGGGCTCTATTCTGTGATAACAACCTCTTGGATGTACTTTATCTATTACATATCTACCATACATAGCAAGGTTTGATTTAACCTAATTGGTCTAATTCATTCATGTAACTGTTATCAAGATAGTTTTCCTATGAAGCAATAAACAATACTTACAGCAGTGCAGTTTGGTGAATACTCTGATGGCTCGATGCTTTTCAGCTGGTACATCATTTTACAGACGACCAACACACACGCCCACACGGAGGACACATTGAAAGCCACAGGCCGCAGTTTGGGATACGGCAAAGCAAATGTCCACAACACCAAAAACACAAAGTTCATCAGTGATACCTGAAACACACACACACACACACACACACACACACACACACACACACACACACACACACACACACACACACACACACATACACACACACACATACACACACACACACACATTGCATTAGTTTAAGGATCAATTCTCGCTTACAGTGCTCAGCTTCGCATTGGGCTGCTGATAAACCTGTCAGGCTTCGTTCTGTGATAACAACCGCCCGGATACACTTTATCCCTTGCTTACAAAGCACATATTCTGCATGATCTTACTCTACATCCCTAATCTTACTCAAAGCCCAACTACTACTATTAATAATGAGCAAAAGTCAGTCTATGAAGACAGTCTATGTACCCTTGAGGTATTAATATGGACCCTTCAAGTACAAATGTGTACCTTTTGAAAAGGTACCACCCCAGTGACAGATTGCGTACCTTTATTTCTGAGAGTGTATGCTGACATTATCTTCAGCAGCTCAAACACTCTAATGGCTAATGGACAGACGGCTGCTTCTCACTCAGAGCTGCTGTTTATGCTAATGAGATTGAGACTAGTGGGCGGGGCTTTCCCCCTCTAATGACATGTACAAAGGGAGAATGTCAATCAAAGTGTTTCACTCATCAAGTCTGATTAGAACAAATACAATTAATTACTGTTGAGCATTAGAGGCTGCTGGAGATATTCACACACTGCTGACACACACACACTCCACTGGGTTTAAACCCCTTATGAAGTGATTTTTGCATAATAGCTCCCCTTTAATAGTGAGACCTGTACCTTAAAATAAAGAGTGAGATTAGTGTGTGTTTTCTGGTGCATTACCTCCTTCACACACACCCAGATGATGCCGGTAGAGACGAGTTTGAAGCTATGGAGCTCCAGTAACCTCCAGCACAGCTCCTGAACTCTCCATAATAGCAGGACGAAACGCAGGATCAGCTCGTGCAGCCGCTCCAACACCAACAACCACTGCTGCACCACCACCGGCACTGCAACACACACACATCTGCTTTACCTGCTGGATCCGTTTACTTAACTGCAGATCAAATGGATTGTGTTGGTGTATGTGGTGCTCTTTAAAGCAAACTCTTCAGGTGGTAATACTAACCGTCATCCTCCGAATCGAATTCTTGATGTTCATCCAAGGTGGAAGATGAGGAGTTCATTTGATCGGCTTGTTTTCCTCGTAGCTGCCCGTCCTTCAGCCTTTAATGGAGAATAGAACAAGCTATCCTACATATACATCATGTCTATAAGTGCTTTCCCCCCAACATTCTTCACAATATCTCCTTTTGTGTTCAACAAATAAAAGTTTAAGACCACTCAAGTGTGAGTAAATGGTGAAATATGTCTTCTAGCGCTGTGATTTGCATGATGTTATAGTGGTGTACTGATCTAGATGTGCACTTATGAGTGTTCACTGTTTAGTGGTTTTGGCTTGGCTCTTTAAGTGTCCTGATTTGGAAATTTAAGATTCTATCTGCGACGTTGTGGCTCAATAATCTCACTTTTGCATCATGCAGTCCCCTAAATGAGCCGCTTACCATTTCTTCAACTTCTCAGAGCTTTTCTTCATTCTGCAGGAGATAAAAGAAAGAGTTTATTAAAGGAGCACAAAGATAATATGGAGAGGAGACGAGAAAACAGGATCAGGACGAGGCCTCAAACTAGCGGTGAATTTTAAAGGAGATATATCACACTCCGAAAGGCACTTTAGAGCAGTGTTTCCCAACCCTGTTCCTGAAGGCACACCAACAGTCCACATTTTCAACCTCTCCCTAATCAAACACACCTGAATCAACTCAGCAGAACATTAGAAGAGACTCCAACACCTGAAATGAATAGGTCAGATAAGGGAGACATCCAAAATATGTACTGTTGGTGTGCCTCCAGGAACAGGGTTGGGAAACACTGCTTTAGAGTATAAACAAACATGTCCACCATATTGAGGTGTCAAAAGTGTTCAAAACTGATCCATTTGAAGGGATCTTATGAAGGGTGCAACTGAAGAACTTTCAATTGAGAAGAGCTCATCTCTATGCCCTTATTTACTTGAAATGGTCCCTTCTCTTCAACGGTATCAGCGCATGAGTATAATGACATCACATAATTAATCAATCAGTACTGCTTGATCATAATGAGCAATTAAATCTGGTTAAAAGTGAAATACTCACATGTCAAAAACCCCCTTCAGTGTTTCTTTCAGGTCTTCTTCTCTGAAATCAATAATAATATAATATTTATTATTATATTTCAAATAACCTATCGTTAATAGCGTTTTTCATTTGGACAGATTATTTTTCTAACACCATTATCAGATTATTTTGCTTGTTTTAAGGAAAAACTCACTTCATTTTGACTCATTATTTTTGAACAAGACTATATTTATTACTTGTCTAGAAAATGCTTGTTGATTTAGGAAGATTTAGATATTTGGACTAGAAACAAGACTCTAGTGATGTCTGCAAAATTGATGCAAATAATTGATATGTGTTGAATTTAACCAAATAAATAAAAGCTTGTAATGTTTAACTCAATTTGATCCCAAATAGATTGTTTACAACCTCTTAACTTAAAAAATGTGTATATTCAAGGAATCATCTTTGAATCCTTCTTTTTCAGTCCAGTGTAATGGGAAACACTGCTGTAAGATAGTTACTCAATTAAAATATGACTAAACTATACATTTACATTTAGTCATTTAGCTGATGCTTCTGTCCAAAGCGACTTACAATTGAGGAGACATTCAGTGATTCAACATGAAGAGGCAATACACACAACAAGAGCTGACTATACAGAGGAACAAAGACAGTTAAGTGCTGGAGTAAGAGTGTGTTTTTAACCTTCACCATAATCATCACAGCACTCGATTATGTGGAGCTTTAAATCTTCTAGTAATAAAGAAGCTGTTTAGACATAAATGCAGAGTGTTTCTGACACACCTCTTTGCTCTGTTGGTTGTCGTAACTGTGTTCAGATCAGTCAGAGAGAGGAAGTCCGAGTTGAAGTAATGCAGCTGAAGGATGCAGGCCAGGAGGAAGAAAGCTGGACGTAAGATTCGTGCAAAGAGTTCAACCGTGTCAAACTGCTCCAGTCCAAGATCGCGCAGCCTGCGATCACACAAGTTTCAGATGAACATAAACACGGACAGATTATTAGCTCTCTTGTGCATTTTAAATCCTTTTAAATATATTTCATACGAGAGAAGGATTTTTAAAAACATCATCGTTTTAATTACTGATTTCTTTTGTCTTTGCCATGATGATAGTGTATAATATTATACTGGTTATCTTTCAGGATACTAGCATTCAGCTTAAAGTGACATTTTAAAGGGTTAACATTATGTGAGCATTTTAATTAGGCAAGTCATTGTATAACAGTGGTTTATTCTGTAGATAATCTGAAAAAATAGCTACTAAGGAGGCTAATAATATTATAAAATAGTTTCTAAGACAAAAAGAAGGTAAAATATTATAGAAAATAGTGTGAATACAAATTTCTCATCGATGAACATTCCACAAGCATGCTCCAAATGCCCAAATGAATAATAAATGCACCCAAAACATCATTACATATGCTATTGTATTCAGAGCATTTATTCTTTTTAAAGTGATATAATGTCATTGATGACAACGCTAATTAGTTTTTACACTAACTGAAATTGATTAGATTATAATAAACATTTACACTAAACTGAACTGAAGCCATTTCAATTGAACTAGATTGTCCCTGTTATGAACATAACCCACATTCCCTGACACTTTGGGAGATTGGTCATCTAGCGATCTCCCAAAGTGTTGGTGGACACACGTCATAGTTCCTACTGAAGGGGAATTACACCAGCATTCATCACTACTCTCCTGCCTGCCTGAACTGCTGTGAAATCTGAAGCATTATGGCTTTTACTCTCTTTTGTTCATCTACATTAAGCTGCTTTGACACAATCTGCATAGTAAACAGCGCTATAGAAATAAAGATGAACTGAATAATGTCACGTCGCATCAGTGTATAAACTCTGATACAGTAGATACGCTCAGGGTGTGTGTTTACCTCTCCTCTGACAGGCCTAATATCTGTTGAAACAGCTTACAGACACTTTTAAACTGGTAGATGTAGATCAGGATCAACACCAGCATGGAGTATCCGACCACCACTGCCCAGAAATACTTCAGCTGACTTCTCCATTTGTCGTAATGTACCTGGACACAACAGTCGCGACAGCTCACAAACACTTTGTTTTGAAATGAGACAGATGTGAAAGAGATTTCTTTAGGCTAGATTGATCATTTTAGTTATCTCTAGTAGATACCACACATGTTTTATAGAGCTAATAAACTTGAATTGAATGTGTGCTGTGCTTGTGAAATTGGCAGGATTTTGTGTGTATGAGCACCGCTGTCTCCCATTGAAAATGAACTGTGAAAAACTGTACCATGGACTTGTACACAGGAAACAAGGCTTAAGAGTTTTGGATGTTTCTTCAAGATCATAGATCAGGAATCTCTGGCTTAGAATAGGCTCACACGTACCTCATACAGAACCACACCAAACAGGAACAAGCAGATGTAGAGGATTTTGTAGACCGCCACTTTGTCCGAGAAACTGACAAAGAAGAACATGAAGCAACAGCAGAAGATCCAGTACTTGACCAACATGCCTTTCACTAAAGATCCCAACACTACAATTATTGGAGAATTATTACTGCTGTCACCTAGAACAGAAACACACACACACACACATTAACATGATATATCCATTATAAGGTAAGATTTTCCTGAAGATAACTCCAGTATCATTCACTTCCACACATTTCAGCTCAACAATTGAACATGTTGGTGCTCAGCTCATTGGATCTCATTTATTCATTTGCTTTTCGGCTTCGTCCCTTTATTAATCAGGGGTCACCACAGCGGAATGAACCGCCAACTTATCCAGCACATGTTTTACTCAGCGGATGCCCTTCCAGCTGCAACCCATCACTGGGAAACACCCATACACTCCTATTCACCCACATACACTATGGACAAATAGCGCATGTCTTTGGATTTGTGGGGGAACTGGAGCACCCAGAGTTAACCCACGCCAACATGGGGAGAACATGCAAACTCCACACAGAATTGCCAACTGATCCAGCCGAGGCTCGAACCAGTGACCTTCTTGCTGTGAGGCGACAGTGCTACCCATTGTGCCACATTGGATCTCACCATCAAAAAAAAAAATGCAGATTTGTTTGAGAAGCGCCACACTGAGCCTGATGTTTTTCAGATTTTTACATTAATACTTCTTACTAGACATGGTTATAAAATAATAATAATAATAATAATAATAATAATAATAATAATAATAATAATTTTATCCACTTTTTATCAACATTAACCAATCAATCTTACCAACATTTAATCAACGTTTCATTAAACTTCTTTAAAAACATAAAGGTTGAACTCATACGTGCGTGAACTTTGACTTCCTTTAGCTCGTCCTCGTTCTGTAACTCCTCTTCGTTTTTTTCTATCAGCCGTTGCCTAAGCAAAATCCAGAAACTAAAACTATAAGAAACCTGCAAAGAATTCATTGAGTTTTAAAGCCCGTATGGGACAATACAACATGTCTATTAAAAACACCCATTTCAGATGCTGTCACTACATTGAATGGGTTGTTATCAGTGGTTATCAGCTCATAAATGGGCTAGAATGCCAGTAGGCTGCTAGTTGGCTCAGATGGCGGTTACCATCTATTCATTCATTTTCTTTTCATCTTAGTCCCTTTATTAATCCGGGGTCGCCACAGTGGAATGAACCTCCAACTTATCCAGCACATGTTTTACGCAGCGGATGCCCTTCCAGCTGCAACCCATCTCTGGGAAACATCCACACACACACTCACTCACACTCATACACTGCGGACAATTTAGCCTACCCAATTCACCTGTACCGCATGTCTTTGGACTGTTGGGGAAACCGGAGCACCCGGAGGAAACCCACGCAGGGAGAACATGCAAACTCCACACAGAAATGGCAACTGGCCCAGCTGAGGTTTGAACCAGCGACCTTCTTGCTGTGAGGCAACAGCGCTACCCACTGCCCACCGCACTACCCCTAAACTAAAGCTTCTCATTTTAAATAGAAGGCATGCCTCTGAACCCCATACCTAAACCAAATCCATATTGGAGAATGAGCAAAATGCCACATCAAAAATATAAAACTTAGGATTTAAAAGGAGACATTCTCCCACAGCTTACCCTTAAACCCAAGGCTTATTGGGGAATAAGCAGAACGCCAGATTGAAAATGTAAACCTTATGGTTTTTAAAAGGACGCATGTTCTCAAACCCTACCCATAAAACCAAATTCTCATTGGGGAATGAGCGAGACACCAGATCAAAAAGGGTATACCTTATGAAATGTTAAAAAAAGGCATGTCCCCTAACACTACCCTCATTGGGTAATGAGCAAGATGCCAGAAAGAAAAAGTTAAACTTCCGATTACAAAAGGAGGCATGCCCCTAAACACAACCTTTACTAGGGAACGACAAAGACAAAAGATCGAAAATGTATAACATGATGTCTCCAAACCTCACCCCTAAACCCAACTCTGACTGGGCAATGAGCAGGACACCAGATCAAACATATCAAACTTCAGCTTTTTTACAGAAGGCCTTCATGATTTTGGGTGTTGTCATTGTGTTGTGTTCCTTGTATTTGTGTCATGTGATTCCCAATGTGCTGTGTTTCCATGTGCTTCTGTTTCTGTCATGTGATTCCTTTGTTCTGTTTTCCCGCCGTTTGATAATGTTTATTAGTTCCACCTGTGTCGCACCGCAGTATGTATTCAGCTTAATCATGTCTTGTGTATTTATACCCCTGAAGCTGCGGTCACACTGGGCTTTTCCTCCTATAGACTTCCATTCATACGCATGAGGATGCGTCAAACCGGAAACGCAAGGTCATGCGTCAAGTTTCGCATGTTGCTGCTGTGCTTGGGGAACTCTGACCTGCGAAATCGCATCACTTGACTGCGTGAGACCAATCGAGGATCCAAACATGACCTCTCTGGACAGAAATTTAAAACATGGAGCCATCGTTCGCTTTTTTGAATGTCTAATTATCTTGTTTAATCCCACCCCTTTTCGCCGCGCCGTACAACAGAATTTTGCACAGACAAAGCCCAGAGTGACCAGACGGTAAGTGTGGCGAGTTCATCATGTGGTGTTATATTGTCACCACTCCTTGTCCTGCCTCTGGTTTGATGTTTCCAGTACCTCTTGTAAGGGTAAATGCATGTTTTTGATAGTTCCAGTGATCTATTCTTTTGAGAGTGAGCAACTGTGACCAAGGCATGCCCTCAAACCTTACCCCATAATCACCTTCTGAGCCTTCCCACATCTGTGGGCCAATAACCAACCCATTCAATTGAGTTCTAATCAATAACAACCCATTCAATCGAGTAGCAACATCTGAAACGGCTTTAAAAAAGGAAATATGAAACAATTCAGAATACATGCCTTTGCAGCAAGGTGCACGCAGGGCACAGGATAACCGTAAGCATCAAAGTCAATAAGGACGAGCTTTGGTACAGTAGGGAAAATGTCAATATGCTTCAGATGGAGCTGACTGATAAACGAAACTACTATCAGCAGCGTCCCGTAGACCGCAAGGAAAGGAGCGCTGAGCATGGCGAACCGCCGGCGGTCCTTCAGCATCCAGATCACACACGACCACACCAACAACACTAACGTCAGCCAGGAGTTATAGCTGATGCTCCAAACCTGCACACACACAAGAAAAACAAGTGCAGTTGCAAATGGAAACCCAGGCTCATTCTGACCGTGCCCCGTAACGTTCGTTTTAAAGCCGAAATGCAGCCGTACGTATTTCTGACTACATAATTCACCATCTCCAGAAATGTATAGAGGGCTACGTGTTCAGAATGAGCCACTGTTGGCAAAACATTCTTGTTCAAATATGAGCAGAGGCCAGCTGCTAACTCTGTGTTAAGCTAACCCAGCAAGCATTTTTGTTTAAAAGAAATCCAATAGATGTCTTCAAGTAGACCTCTTCCCAAACACAAGGCTAAATTTGGGCTGTCAGAGAAAACAGACTTCTAACGAAAGTCCAAAAATAGACCGGAATGAAAGAATACACACGTGAATCTGTCTAATCTGATGACGAGTTTTGGAGTAGGTTTTCTGATTGGGGTTGGAGCTAAACTTTGCAGGACACTGGCCCACCAGAACCGAGTTTGGACACCCCTGCTATAGACCATTTCAATATGGTAATACTTGGCCAGGGACATCGCTAGACCCCAGTAAACATCGCCAGTGCCCCAGTAAACATTGCCAGTGCCCCAGTAAATGCTTTGAGATATCAGTTATTTCATATGCAAGTGTATTTATTAAGAGCGGTAATTCCGAAATAAAGATGTTACTCTCTATTTTCAACTAAATCAACACTGGTGAAAGCAATGTACTTTAATCAAAAAGCAAACTGACGCGTCTTCGCATGTGCGCAGAAAAAAATCAAACCCGCGCGCCTCACACACCCCTCCTGCAGGACGCGCTGCTCTTCTCCTGGTGCAAGTCGCGGTTGCTAATGCCCACTGCTCACGCGCCGCTCATGCGTTGCAAAACCGGCATTAACAGTCTTTTATGCGGAGGTGTCGGCACGCTGTCGACAAAACTAAAGTTTAAATAAAATGATGGTGATCTTTACTATGCATGCTTTCTCATAGATTTTTTAATATGAAGCAAGTGACCAGTCAGGGAGGTAAAACCTAATAAAGCTAATTCTCTGCCACGTGTCAAGTCTAAAACAACAGATAATAGAATTGTCTATATAACTTCATTCAAATGAAATTAATATTTATGCAAAAGATTTTAAATGATTATTTTCCAGTTACATTTAGGATGAATTATTTAGAATAATAATTGTATAATAACAATAATACTTTTATTTATTTATAATAAATATTTTTGTGCATATATATTTTTATTTATTTTTATTTATTTATTTTTTATTTTTTTAGGGGGGACGTGCCCCAGTAGAGCTTTATGTCTAGCAACACTCCTGTACTTGGCCCATGAACAGTCCCTGTTTGTTATCAAACTATTTTAGAACTGTAACAAGAGGCGATTCAGTCATAACTAATATTAACACAGCTGTCATCATTTTTTTATCAATATGTGAACATGTTTGGATTATCAGAAGCTATGGAAAATAAAAATCTAAAACAGGAAATGCATTAGGACCATTCTTAACGTTTACACCCCTCAAAATGGTCTAGGGTCTCAGACTGATATTATAGATCTCCAGAAAGTTCCTTTTTTGCTTGTTGCACTTCTTTGGACCCCCTTTTCTATTGGCCTCATGGGTAAACATCATCATAAAGTGCAGTGGCCAAAGTCAAAGTATTCTGAGTTTTGATGAAGTTGCTCTCTGCTGACCTTGTGCTGCGGTGAAAGCCATCCAATTGAATGTGTTTCATAGCGTAGCGCTTTCTATATCCGGTGTAAAAGCCACTTACCCTGGGTGCAGTGTGTGATGGACTGATCTCCCCCTCTGCATTGTGTATACACACGTGACTCTACTATGCTAAGTGGCCATATGATGATTTCTTTCTGAAAACTTAATTTAGACAACTTCTAATGTGACTTTCTCAATATTTACATGTTTTTGAATCCCCAGATTTAAGATTTTCAACTAGTTTTATCTCTGCCAAATATTGTCCTATCCTAACACACCATACATCAACGGAAAGCCTATTAATTAAGCTTTTACAGAGGAAACCTTATTTATTAAGCGTTTGTGTAATGTATGAATCTCAATTTTTAAGAAATGTACTTATGATTTGGGTTTGTGGTCAAGGATCACATTTGCAAATAATTGTTTAGCATTTGGCATATGATTTGCGTAAGAATCCAGCTCTGCAGTCATGAAGCCACATGATTTTAACCCGAACATTGTGTTACCATTGTGATGATGAGAGCGATTATATAGCTCTGTTTCATGATGAACTGTCCCAGCAGGACCACAGCACTGGGTCCAGACTGATCAGGCGGAGGATCCACATCATTTAATATCTCATGCCCTCCATCACAGCTCTCCTTCTCCACAGTATATTCTGTGTATTTAGCACAAAAACACACAAATGATATATGAATAAACACAACACATACAACTGTGCGACAATATAAATAACATATTTTAAGAGTTTGCATGTCATTATCTACATGGCTTCTATAACCCAGTCAAAATGACATCAAATTGACAAAGCATGATGTAAAACAATGCAAATCGATTTGATGTCAAAACTTCGATGTCTATTTGACATCAACACATCGATGCTCTTTTGACCACCAAAATAATGACATATATATATGATATATATGATGATATATATTTGTGTGTCATTATATATAAATGTATTCAGATATGTATATATATCTGAAAGCTTCAGCTGCAAATTTACACTGGATTCTGTTTCCCTACAATACATGTAAACTACTCTAAAGTCAAACAACATTAAATTGACAGCTAACATTGACAGAAAAAAACAAGTGCCATTTTTTGACACCAATATTAGGCATCAGTTTGATGTTGTTTTGGATTTGACGTGTTTTTGATGTATTTTTTAATGTCCTTTTTGACATATTTTGCCATCCTGCTGGGAACTCTTTTAAAAACAACACTGTACCAAACTCTCAGCTGGTTGATCTGCTATCCAGTTGCATTTCTATCAGACGAGGTCTACTTAAATTGTCTATACTTGTCTTTTTTTTATTTTTAGGCCTTGCTTTCTACATTCTTAAGTTGTTTTGTGTATATTTGCTTTTGTTTATATACAGTACAGTATAATACATATGTATAATGTAGACTTTTTATATTATTGTTGTACCATAAGAGATCTTCTGTGTATATGGAGACAAAGTAAAGCAATTCGGGTAGTCGTCCTCCAGAAGCAGAGAATTCACTCCAGAATCTTCCTGGTCTTGCCATGTCCTTTTCCACACCATGGCCTAAAAATGACAGCACACAGTGAGAGACACACCAAAAGTGTTCCCACTGTAAGAAGTCATTTTGCACTCCAGTTAAATGTAGTACGTCTTAATAAACACTATTGATTTCTCAGTCATGATATGTTATCAGTTTAAATGAAATTTAGGGTTGTGATAGTTTACATTTTGAAGACATGGACACTTTCTAGCAGTTAAAATGAGAGAATAAGAGCTGCGGCTGGAGATTTCTCTTAAAGGAGACATATTAGACCCCTTTTACAATATATGAAAGAAGTCTTTGGGGTCTCCAGAATTTCAGCTCAAAAGACTTTAATGCAAAAGTTGTGATCTATAAAACTTGATGGAGGAATGTGCAGAGCTGTACATAAACTCTAAGTAAACACGTTTAACTCCTTATTGACTTAATTGAAGCACTTTATCATTTATTAATCATCAATTAAAATGTTTTCTATGCAAATCTTAAAAATCAGACGCCA
>NC_079443.1:340684-415684 GCF_903798145.1 Danio aesculapii
TATTATCTATCTATCTATCTATCTATCTATCTATCTATCTATCTATCTATCTATCTATCTATCTATCTATCTATCTATCTATATATATATATATATATATATATATATATATATATATATATATCTATATATATATATATATAATGTAAATGGCCTTGGGTTTGTGCATTATAGTACCTGATTAACTGAGTGAGCCCACTTGTGAAGGAGACTCATGACTGAAAAATACAGCAGCAGGAGGACCAGCGGATTCACCACTGCAGGCCAGCTGCTGTCCTCATGCAGGATCAGGCTGTACGGCTCGGACATGTTGGTTTTGATGAGGGCTGTCAATCCAAACAACCTGGTGAACAGAGAGAATAATAATGTTAACATAATAATATCCACGTGTCATCAGACTTCTGCTTTTTGCATGTGTTTTGAGGAAATGCAGCACGTTTTCCTAATTTCTTTGTGTTATGAGGATTTGCCCTGGTCTTTTCTTAATGCGCTGGTGTTTTGATAATAGCATGTGTTTTCCACATTAAGCTCTCTCGGACACTGTAGTCCAGAGATGTTGATCTGTGAAGTGCACCTGGAGAAGTGATCGCGAGGGGGAATGATCTGCTGTGCGAGGGGCAGCTGGTACAGGTAGAGGATCAGCACATGTCCTCCACTGAAGATGGTCATCATTACACACAGAGAGCTGAAGAACAGAAGAGAGATGGAGCAGTCCAGCACCCAGCACCACACCAGCATCAGAAACACACTGAAATACAGCGCCGACGTCAGACAGGGGAACGTAATACCTGTCAGAAAACACAACATCACTGGCTGCAGCTGCAGACTGCTTCAGAATGCATACACATATTCTTTTACAGCTGAAGGGAAAGATCCTTTTTCAGAGCTGTTGAACCAAGCAAGGAAACGTCTCACAGTGTTTTCTGTCATGTCTTCTGGACCATCTGATTTCTTTTGATTGGGTGGATTAAAGAAATACAGCTGAAGTCTAAATTATTTGTCCTCCTGTGAATTTCTCAGAGCAAACAGTTTTTCACAGTATTTCCTATAATATTTAAGTTCTTTTGTTTTATTTCGGCTAGAGTAAAAGCAGTTTTTAATTGTTTTAAAGCCATTTTAGGGTCAATATTATTAGCCACCTTAAGAAATTGTCTCCAGAACAAACCACTGTCATACAATGACTTGCCTAATTACCCTAACTTTACCCTAATTACCCTAGTGAAGCCTTTAAATGTTTAAGCTGAATCACTCACTTCGAATGTTATCACTTGATTGAATGGGCGTTATCAGCTGATAGATATGGGCCAGTAGGAGCCTTCTGCACCTACTAGTACCTACTAATGTTATCATCCATCCACATGGTTAATCAGCTCTATTATTAGAGAAGACTCCAGATCCAGATCTGTTTTACATTACTGTGATGGTTGGGTTTAGGGGTAGACGTTAATAAAATACAATAATTTAATAAAATAATTCTCGGCTGCATGTGAACTATAGCTGATTAACCATGTGGATGAATGATAACAGCCTTCTGAGCCTGCTAGTAGGTGCAGAAGACTCCTACTGGCTCATATTTATCAGCTGATAACCACTGATAATGCCCATTCAATCCAGTGATAACATTCGAATACTAGTATTTTACACAATAATTAGTGAACTATATGCTCTGTCATCATTAATAATGGGTCATTTCAAACAGCACATGAGGAAATCTATAGTAAAAAGGTAATTTCACAGGAGGGCTGATGATTGATCTTCAGCTGTGTGTTTGCATTACCCGCTAGTCCCAGCAGAAAGGTGACCAGGACTCTTCCAGCAGTGTTCATTACAGACGACACCAGGAGTCTCAGACCGCTCACGAAGAGCATCAGTTTCTGCAGGACGTCTGGAGATGCGTCTGGAGGAACACGGGTCTCGGCGGAGGTGTCGAAAGAGGAGTCCTCAGATCCTCTGCTCTCCGCTTCACATTCTGAGTCGGACATCTCTTCATCTGAGCCCTGAAAAACACAGAACAACACTACAACATCCCAATGGGCTTAGATCACGATTAATCACGATTAATCAAACCCAAAATAAAGGTTTGTTTTGACATAATTGGAAGTCAGAATTATTCACCCCCTTTGAATTTTGTTTTCTATTTTAAATATTTCCCAAATTATGTTTAACAGAGCAGGGAAATGTTCACAGTGTGTCGTCTGATAATATTTGTTCTTCTTATTTGTTTTATTTCGGCTAGAATAAAAGCAGTTTTAAATTTTTTAAAACCCATTTTAAGGTCAATATTATTAGCCCCTTCAGCAATATTAATTTTGGATTGTCTCCAGAATAAACCACTGTTATACAATGACTTGCCTAATTACCCTAACTTTACCCTAATTACCCTAGTGAAGCCTTTAAATGTCACTTTAAGCTGTATAGAAGTGTCTTGAAGAATATCTAGTCTAATATTATGAGCTGTCATCATGGTGAAGAGAAAAGACATCAGTTATTAGAGATGAGTTATTAACACTATCATGATTAGAAATGTGTTGGAGGAATCTGCTCTCCGTTAAACAGAAATTGGGGGAAAAAATAAACAGGGGGGCGTTTATTTTTTGTGTGTGTATTGTATAGGGCTGCGCAATATTCAGTTTCAGCAACGATATCTCAATGCGATCATTCGCAATAGTCACATCTCAGGACATGCAATGTTGAGTCTGGATTATAATTTATCGTTTGTATGTGTTTATGAGGCCTGCGACTGTATATGATGATTTTAAAAGCATTCAGGCCTATTTATTATGGGATAGCATCTATTGGAGGTCCACTCCAGAATTAGTATGCTGGACGTTTCTCATTATTCTGAACACATGAAGAACAGGTAAGAGGATTATAGTCTCAATCACACCGATTTTACTTCAAGACTGAAAGCACAAAAGCAGCAAACACACTGCTTTACACTGTCATTAATCTGTGTATACGACATGTAGAGCTCTGGGTCAGGATGTTTAACAGAAGATAACATTACATTATTATTATTTAATGTGTTTTTTTCAAGTTAAATGAAGGTTATGCCGTGTGTTGTTCATTGCAGAGCTCCTCTACTAAAAAAGAAGAAGAAAAAAAAAACCTGGAAGTTCTGAAAGAGATCAAGCCTCTGAAAGGTGAGAAACGCAAAAGTAACGCAAAAGTAACGCAAAAGTAACGCAAAACTAACGCAAGTAACCAACACAATCTCACTGCATTTCGTAACTTTTTGATTTGGTGGCTAATTTGTATGAATTCTTACGATCAAATTCGTACAATTTAGTCTGATTTGCTCATCCCCAATGGCGGTTGGGGTTAGGGGTGGGGTTCGGTGCCACGCCTCCTTTTTAAAATAATACATTTTCGTACGTTTCCTCATGAGATCAGGCTGGAATAACTCAATATCATAATGCAGTACTATAACTTTCCCCAACACTGTAGAAATATGCGTCTCCTAGGTGTTTTTGTTTTGATGGACCTCCAGGATCAGCACTGAGCCCCTCTGCTGTTTTTTACCTCAGTGTTGTACATCGCTCCGCCATCTTCACTCTGATGGGGCTTTTTGGCTTTACACCGGCGGATGATGAACAGTGTTGACACGGACACCACCACATCTGGCGTCAGCAGGCGGATTATGTTTAATGTGTCCACTTCACTGAACCTGGGAAGAGTTTAAAAAGGTTTAGTACAATAATGATGATCCACATAAATCACGCAAGAGCGCTTGAGTCCTTACTGTTTCAAAATGAGCTCGAAAACTCGGTAACATTTTACTTCACATGTCACGAATGTGAATGAGATTTTGCTTATAACAGCTGTCTTTAAGTGTCATTCGCTCAGTTCTGTCATTTTAAACACAAAGATGACACTGATTGTTATAACGACTGAAATAAATACATCACAACCTGTTTTTATCTTTATCATAACAACCTGACCTGATCATTTCCAGAAGCCATTAGTTCAATTAATTCAAAGCTAATGCTTTATTTCTCCCATCGCTATCTCACTATAGCAATATAAATCCAGAAATAAAGTAAATTAAATCAAGATTCAAAACTGAAAGGGTTTAAATATATCTCCTACCTGACAATGCCGAGGTGAAAGAAAACATCATCCCATGGCCCAGTCTCTGAAGAATAAAACAACCACATACAATTATTACTATGCATGGACAATGATGAATATGTAAACTCTTTTCCTCCTTAAAGTTAGTGAGGTGATCAGGAACATTGCACTTTACCCATGCCTTCCCCAATCCATCATTCTCCATGAAGATTTAAAGAGATCCTGAATGTCTACACAATGTCTCATATATATAACCACCTCGGGAAGTGGTTTAAGACACAACTGGTGCGCAAATGCATGCGGTTGTCCATATATATATATTTACTGTCTTCAACATTATAAAAAAACAACCTTAAGAGAAGGCAGATACCACAATGCTAATGCAAGACTAGTTGTGTGAGCTGCTGCATATGAGTGCAGTCTTCCAGACGATTTCACATAGAGATTGTAGCCATGTGTTGAATAATGCAAGGGATTCAGTTGTCTGCCCCCGTTCTCATAGTAAATGTGTTCATTTATGTTTAAATATATTAGTTTCACATCATGTTGATGTGGTGCAGTGGGTAGCACAATCGCTTCACAGCAAGAAGTTCGCTGGTTCGAGCCCCAGCTGGGTCAGTGTGTGTTTCTGTGTGGAGTTTGCATGTTCTCCCCATGTTGGTGTGGGTTTCCTCCGGGTGCTCTGGTTTCCCCCACAGTCCAAACACATGTGGTATAGGAGAATTGGGTGAGCTAAAACCGTAGTGTGTGTGTGTGTGTGTGTGTGTGTGTGTGTGTGTTTGTGTGGATGTTTCCCAGTGATGGGATGCAGCTAGAAGGAAATCTGCTGCATAAAACATGTGCTGGATAAGTTGGCGGTTCATTCCGCTGTGGTGACCCCAGATTAAAAAAGGGAGTAAGCCGAAAAGAAAATGAATGAATGAATGAATGAATATGTTGCTGTGGATTAGGTATCTAGTCATATTAGGTATGGCGCAGTGTTCACTTAACCAGCGAGGAGCAGTGAATATTGCTCATGTCAGATTTCTGACTCAAACTATGAGACGCTATCTGACTGCAGGCTTCTGGAGATGGTTTTACACTAGTAAAGATGAGTGGATGTAGTATGGTGCAAATCTGCGGCTCTTTTCATTGTTGTGAGCCAGTAGCCAACATGTGGCTGGCCTGTAGCCATTAGCGAAATCAAGAAGCTTTGCCTTTAAGTCCATGCACCAGCATCTGCTATCAGTGTCACATTGCACAACTTTAAAAGGAAGATCTTACCATCTTTGGGAATATAAGCGAAGGTGATTTGCATCCCACATTGCAATGCCAGAAATATGACTCCAGTGGAGCAAACAGTGCGAAGAAACCTGCCAGATTTCCCTGCACATGTACACACATACAGATTTGCATCAGTAATTTAATGGCATTTAAATGTCACACACACAATCCACAGCGATGTGAAAAAGTCAGGACACTCTGAAGTCCCCATTTGTCAATATCAGGACATTTTAATGATCTGATCTGAGAGTTTGGAGCAGAAAATGGAGAATTGAGATCAAATTGAGGACTTTGCCTACAGATCCTCCTCAGAATCAACTTTATATCATGTTTAACAGCTTCTGCTCCTCCTCAGTGGCTGACGCTTGCTGTGAGGCATGTCTGAAGGCCGGATCATCAGCTGCTGGAGCTTGTGTTTGCGTGCCGTCGCTGCTGATGTCCAGCATTTCTGAGGAATCTTCATTAATGGACGCATCTTCAGATCCACAGTTTACTGCATCCTGTTTATGTTTGGGACTAGCCACTGATTCATGGCTGTGTACTGTGGGTAAGGATATGTTTTAAGTGTGTGTGAGTGTTTGTGTGCGTGTGCCTGTCTGTGTGTGCACGTGTACATGCGTTTGCAAGTCTGTGGGTGCATGTGTGTGTGTGTGAGACCGTAAGTGTGCATATACAGTATGTCTGCCTGTGAGTGTTTATGTGTGTGTGTGTGTGTGTGTTCTGTAGGATACTGTGTGATGTGAGATGAATTTCAGAGTGTGTAACATGCACATTGTGTTTTAAGATGTTTGTATTGTGAAGCCCGGTCTTTAATGGTCGAATGATTAACAGGAGGACTGTAGTTCCCTCATGCAGCCAGTGTAAAACGCTAACTCTGCTGTCGGTTCATTATGCTTTTCTCCGCTGGATGTTTAACATGGTTATTCCTCCTAAATGCAGAGGAAATGAGAATGCTGCGTCAGCTTGGTTTGGGTAAAGTGTTAGATTTTGATTATTTAGCAATAATTACATCTATGGAAACACTCAGCTGATGCAGCAAATCTGATGCTTCCGTTTGATTTATTTGTTGAGCTTTTTAATGTTGTTTTTACTAAAAGCTTTAAGTCAACTTACCCCATCCCTGAGGGACACTTTATACAATCACACCATCCTTTACTTACACTTTACCGTAAACACAGAACGCCATTGTGAAATGTTGATGTGTGTGTGTGTGTGTGTGTGTGTGTGTGTGTGTGTGTGTGTGTGTGTGTGTGTGTGTGTGTGTGTGTGTGTGTGTGTGTGAAGTTAAATTAGTTTAAAGCAGGGGCAGAGGAAATAAACGTAAATATGTGAGAAACCGTCTGCCGTGATTATACGGATCTATAAAGCACTCAAGCAAACGTGGGCTGAAGGTAATCTCTGCTGACTGCACAACTCGCTGGATTTATTGTAATGCATCATTAATGAGATGCACAGGCTTTGATGAATCCAGAGGAATTGCAGACAAAAATAAAAGGAATACAAAAAAACGCTGAAAAAAATCGTGAACTGGCCCGTGGAAAAATCTGATATCGTTACATATATGGTGCACAAGTTCATGTCTGGATGTCAAATATACCAAACCTATGCAATATAAGCAACATGTATTTACAATTACTGCAAAAATGCCCATTTATATTTACTTTTCAACCACTGGAGTTACAAATATGTACATATACTCCAGCGGCACGGTGGCGCAGTGGTTAGCACTGTGGCCTCACAGCAAGAAGGTCGCTGGTTCGAGTCTGTTTCTGTGTGGAGTTTGCATGTTCTCCCCGTGTTGGCGTGGGTTTCCTCCGGGTGCTCCGGTTTCCCCCACAGTCCAAACACATGCGCTATAGGGGAATTGATTGATTGATTGACTACATTGGCCATAGTGTATGAGTGTGTGTGTCTCCCAGTACTGGGTGGCAGCTGGATGGGCATCAGCTGTGTAAAACAAATGCCGGATAAGTTGGCGGTTCATTCCACTGTGGCGACCCCTGATGAATAAAGGGACTATAAGCCGAAGGAAAATGAATAAACACACACGCACACACACACACACACACGCACACACACACACACACACACACACACACACACACACACACACACAGTTCACGCTCACAAATCTTTCTCTTAGATTAATATTTTCTACACAATGCTATACAGTATTGTATTTGTGTATATGCGTTAGATTAATCAGCACTAAAGCCAAATCTGGAGATAATCTAACAAAAGAATTTATAATAACAATCCAAAAATAAGTTCACACAAATGTATATGTGAGCGAATTTACATAAAAATAAAAAAAAGAGCAAAATTAAAAGAAACAAAAAAATGCATCAGATTTTGTTGAATTTTTCTAGTTGGTAATTCTTCAGTATTTTACTTGAATTTTACTGTAATATCTTTATTTCTAAAGCTGTTTGGTGAGTAGAACCATTGTACTCGTTTATGCTGAGCACTATATGTTCACAATGGCCATGTGTCATATATTTAACATATATTTCAAAATATTGCAAACATTTTTACATTTCACCTATTGCAATTACAAATATGTACGTAAGATATATTAGCTATAATTGTTTGTATTTGTTCATACTGGCCATATATCAGATTTCCATATGGGATGATGTGTGTATACACTGTATATTACTATATCATTGAATCTTTTCCTAAAGAAATTATGTTTCAAATGAAATTAAATACACAAGACATGACTTTATAATAGACAAAGCTCAATTCATTCTTACCCTTGATAGTAGCCGTGTTTGGAGTGGGTATTAGAGGCAAGGACAACAGAAACAGGAGATACACCACTGATAATCCATTGAATCTCACTGATATTGCTGTGGGGCAAAAATAATTACAGTATTATAAGAATACGAATACATACACTTAAATAAAAACTATTTTACTGCTTGTTTAAACTACTTATTTAAACTGAGCTGAGACAACACAATTCTTTTTTTAGGGGGGGGGGGGTGATTGCTTTATGTTTAATCCACTTAAATTAGTTAAGTTAACTTAGTCGATTTGTGTTGATGAATTGTGTGGAACTCTGCATTATTTACAGTGTAGTATGTTAAATACATAAATATAAAGTAGTAAAATATGCGATATTAAGTCTTGCGATTACAACGTTTCTTACAATATAATTAACAAGCAAATTTTAATCAGCTATTTTTTATTTATTTTTTTAATCATTTATTTATGTTATGATCATACTAAAATGAACAGGTTATAGATATTTTTCTGAGCTAATGAAAAAATAATAATGTCAAGGTGTAAATATAGACCCTATCATACACCTGGCGAAATGAGGCATGAATTTGGCGTGATTTGTTGCTATTTCAGACCAGCGCAACTGTAATTTTCACAGTTTTGCGTCACGTTGTTTAAATAGTAAATTCATTTGCACCTCTTTGTGGACTCATGAGTGTGCTGGTCTGTAAAGGAGGTGTGTTAAGGCGTATTCTGGCGCGTTGCTATTTTGAGGAACTGAAATAGACCACACCATTGACCAACTAAAAGCTGCTCTAAAGTGTAGTGCGCAAACGCTTGTATGTAGAAAAGTCCTATGCAGGTCCAAACACTTACACATCCCTTAATACACAAAGGATGTTGCCCATAACCCATACGTGAGGGTGGACGTTGGGGGTTTAGGTTATTCATAACAATTTGCCTTTGTATAACGGTATTATTAATATTAATTATATGCTAAATTAAATATTTACTTTAATTAAAACGAGTGTAGATTTGTCCACCTGAGGGGTTTTGGAGACGTCTGCATGACCATATGGGGCATAAGAACAGGACGTGTGTTTGGATATAACTCAGTGTTTTGAACACACTTCATTATTATTGTTCATTTATTCCTTTGCTGGAGATTAGAGCTGAATTTAGAAATAGTTTTGATGCAAATCTTTGTGCTTAACAAACAAAATGAAATATATAGGCTGATGGTTGTCTCCAGTGGAGAGAGTTTCCACCAGGGGTGTTGCTAGACATAAAGCTGTACTGTGGCACGGCCCCCCTCCAAAAAAACAAACAAAACAATTTATTATATATTTACATATATATATATATATAAATAAATACAGTTGAAGTCAGCATTATTCACCCCCTTTGATTTTTTTTCTCTTTTTAATTATTTCCTAAATGATGTTTAACAGAGCAGGGAAATTTTCACAGTATGTCTGATAATATTTGTTCTTGACGTTGACGTTTATTTATGTTTACATAAGTCAATATGAAAACACAAAATACGTCAGAATGTGACCTGAAATAGTTTTTAAAAATTAAAATGGGCTCTTAATTAATTGATTTAAAAACACACACAAAATATATAAATTTGCATGTAATGTATTTCAATTACTTCTCAAAATATGACTGAAAAATAATATTGCAGTCTTTAAAACATTTTAGATACTCAAGGCAATCCTCCTTAATCATTTTAAAGCACTCTTTGGATCCCATACATAATATTTTACTGCTTACATATTTAAATATGTTTCAGTGTATGAATGTTCTTTCCACATAACACACATGCGTACTATTAACTGAAGTTACAAAGAGGTATACACACATCGACTATAAGCAAGTTGTACTTTGCCTGCTTTCTGGAACACATTGAAGCAATAAAAACAGCTGTTATGCTTATTTTACCTTGTTTTAAATGCATTATATCATTGAAAACAGTTGTGATTATGACCTCAATATAAATTAATTTTCATTATCATTTATTTACAAATAACCACCCTTAAGTAACACAGAAAAGTAAACTAAATTCTGAATGTTATTCATGTTGACTGTAAGAAGTGAATTATACTTGTCTATAAAATACTATCAGCATTTCAGAAATTCAGTCTGTTCATGAAGATATCATTTCATATATATTGCAGATTTTAATTTGCTTTATTCTTCTGTAGATGACATTGGGCTACATTTTTTTTTACATGCGAAACAATGCTTCAACAACTACCTACTGAAAGACAAAGCTTTAAACAGAACTTACCGGTCAGTAGTAAAACAGGTAATGAAAAGTTAAATAATGTCCCCAGTATGACATCTCCTGGCATTTCATCCAGACACTGTGCACTCATGGTGGAGTCTTACTGTGACTGCACAGACAGCACATTAAAACACCACTGAACATCACATCATCTTCAGGAAGTAGACACCCCCCTACACACACACACACACACACAAAAACCAAACAAACAAACACACACAGACACAAACAGACACACAAAACACACGAGTCTCTATAAAAATATGATGTACATTCACTGTGATGAAAGGGTGTGTGTTCATATATAGGTTTTGGCATTTACTAAAAGAAAAAAGTCCTAAAAATAATTCATGGAGTATTTTAACACTTTAGTTAAGACTAACAAAAATCAAGAGCGTACAATGAATGTTGCATATAAACCTTCTCACCTTCACTTTTGTAAATGAGATTAGGTCAAATAAAACAAAAAATGGCAGATTTCATAAAAAAAAACATCATTAAACTTCATCGACCTCTAGGTTATTGACCAAAACTGCTAAATAATCTACGTTTGTTCATTTGCTGATCATTTTAAAATGACCTGGGTTTAAACATTGGTTCACTTGGCCCATAACTCAGAGGGTGAAGTATGGAAAGTGTGATTTATTGTTTGCATGCATGAGGACAAATCCTTTAACCCAGAATAAATGACTCGCTCACTGGGATGCCTCATATTGAAGGAGAATTCTTGCCCCAGGTCACTAACTCTCCAGCTGCCCATTACCTAGTGTGTCCTGCCCCAGTGGCCTAATGGATAAGGCACTGGCCTCCTAAGCCAGGGATTGTGGGTTCGAGTCCCATCTGGGGTGGTTTGTAGCAGAGAGGTGCAGCGGAAGCGTGCTGGGCCCATAACCCAGAGGTCGATGGATCGAAACCATCCTCTGCTAAAACAGCTTCTTTATAGGTCCAGTTCCTACTTGGGTGTGTTGTGAAAGCTGCTGCTTTTTTCTTATTTTACCTAATCTCATCTATGAAAGAGGAGCTGAGACAAAGCCTGGACATTTCAATTCTTTTGCCTATTGAGAGAAACGTCTTGCAAGTTGGATCTCTATGTGTAAATGAAAACGTTTTAGCAGGGGATGGTTTCATCGACTTCTGGGTTATGGGCCCAGCACGCTTCCGCTGCGCCACTCTGCGTGCCAAATCTCCTTTTGCTCATTTGCTGATTATTTAAAATGACCTGGGTTTAAACATTGGTTCACTTGGCCCATAACTCAGAGGGTGAAGTATGGAAACCACCTTCTATTAAGTGTGATTTATTGTTTGCATGCATGAGGACAAATCCTTTAACCCAGAAGAAATGCCTCGCTCATCACTCTGTGTGTCCTGCCCCAGTGGCCTAATGGATAAGGCACTGGCCTCCTAAGCCAGGGATTGTGGGTTCAAGTCCCATCTGGGGTGGTTTGTAGCAGAGTGGGGCAGCGGAAGCGTGCTGGGCCTATAACCCAGAGGTCGATGGATCAAAGCCATCCTCTGCTAAGGCAGCTTCTTTATAGGTACAGTTCCTACTTGGGTGTGTTGTGAAAGCTGCTGCTTTTTCTTATTGTACCTAATGTCATCTATGAAAGAGGAGCTGAGAGTCTTTGTTCAAAGCCTGGACATTTCAATTCTTTTGCCCATTGAGCGAAACGTCTTGCAAGTTGGATCCATATGTGTAAATGAAAATGTTTTAGCAGAGGATGGTTGCGATCCATCGACCTCTGGGTTATGGGCCCAGCACGCTTCCGCTGTGCCACTCTTCTTGAATAATCTGCTTTTGCACACTTGCTGATCATTTTAAATGACCTGGGTTTAAACATTAGTTCACTTGGCCCATAACTCAGAAGGTGAAGTATGGAAACCACCTTCTATTAAGTGTGATTTATTGTTTGCATGCATGAGGACAAATCCTTTAACCCAGAAGAAATGCCTTGCTCACTGGGATGCCTCATTTTGAAGGAGAATTCTTGCCCCAGGTCACTAACTCTCCAGCTGCCCATTACCTAGTGTGTCCTGCCCCAGTGGCCTAATGGATAAGGCACTGGCCTCCTAAGCCAGGGATTGTGGGTTCGAGTCCCATCTGGGGTGGTTTGTAGCAGAGTGGCGCAGCGGAAGCGTGCTGGGCCCATAACCCAGAGGTCGATGGATCGAAACCATCCTCTGCTAAGACAGCTTCTTTATAGGTACAGTTCCTACTTGGGTCCGTTGTGAAAGCTGCTGCTTTTTTCTTATTTTACCTAATCTCATCTATGAAAGAGGAGCTGAGAGTCTTTGTTCAAAGCCTGGACGTTTCAATTCTTTTGCCTATTAAGCGAAACGTCTTGCAAGTTGGATTTCTATGTGTAAATGAAAACGTTTGCGATCCATCGACCTCTGGATTATGGGCCCAGCACGCTTCCGCTGCGCCACTCTGCTGTAGACCACCCTAAGTGGTGCTCGAACTCAAAGGTCTCAAATGTCTCCCATAATTCATCTTCACAAGGAGATGGCCCAGTGAATGTGGCATTTAAAATGTAAACAAAATTTGTTGAAAATATTGACAACATAGAAAATTTGCCTCTGCAAGTCTAAATCAGATTTTTTTGTTGTTTAAAATAAAATGTGTGGGGCAGCATGGTGGTGCAGTGGGTAGCACGATCGCCTCACAGCAAAAAAGGTTGCTGGTTCGAGCCCCAGCTGGGTCAGTTGGCATTTCTGTGTGGAGTTTGCATGTTCTCCCTGTGTTTGTGTGTTAGCTTTCTTCAGGTGCTCCGGTTTCCCCTACAAGTCCAAAAACATGCGCTATAGGTGAATTGGTAAGCTAAATTGTCTGTTGTGTATGAATGTTTCCCAGAGATGGGCATCTGCTGTGTAAAACATATGCTGGAGAAGTTCATTCCGCTGTGGTGACCCCAGATTAAGAAATGGACAAAGCTGAAAAGAAAATAATTGGATAAATGCTTGTATTATTTACCATTGGGCGTCATTGTGTTAACAGAGCGTTTAAGGACTTAAGCAATAACTTTAAAGAGCAGCTAGATCCTCAACATATTTCTGTATTTTTATTATATGGGGTGTTACATATCTGAGCAAAATTATTCTGTAATGAATCGAACACAAATCTTGTACATGACAGAGATACCCTAATGTTAGCTTTTTACTTTAAATAGGCTTCTTTCAACTTATTACTAAAACAAAAAACTCAAACCTTTGTTTCAGAGAAAGTTGCGTAACAACTTAAGATCGAAACGTTCACTGACACACACACACACACACACACACGCACGCACGCACGCACGCACGCACACACACACCGGCCACTTTATTCACTTTATACACCTTACTAGTACTAGATTGGACCGTGGATTAACTTGTATGGATTAATTATTCACCCAAAGTATAATATAGTGAGCTAGCAAAATAAACATGATACATTTTGATTTCACACTGACTTTCACCTTTATTGTTTCAATATTTTGACACCGTAAGTTTGTTTGTTTCCTCCATGACATTAGAAGACACGAGATGTTTTAAGAACATGAAACTTCATCAAAGGAACCTTCAGCTTGTGGATCATTCGACTTTATTTCTGTTGTGAAAAGTTTTACTGGTTTAAATCAGTGTGGTGGTGTTGTTTTTCTTCAGTTCAGCACGTTTTGTCCCTCTTTTCAAGAATCAGTGGTATATTAGTCATTTTTATGACGTGACGTGACGTCACTCTTACGGGCCTGTGTGATTCATGATTGCGAAATCCAGACATAACTTTTACGTCTGCGTTTTAAAAGAAGGGGGGAGGGTTAAACGTAAGATAATTAATTTCCAACATAGTACAATTAACTACTTTATGTGAGTATGCGCATTTATTTTACAATGACATATAAGTAAAGCTGATAAAAGATAAAAATGCGTATTTCCCCATTTTGTCCATTGTCTGGCATTTATCCTCTCTGTCCCCCCCTCTGCTAATGAACTCGCTCAGCCTTTTTATGAAGCTCGAGCGGCTCGGCTCAGTTCAGATCTTCTTTGCGGTCGTTTATTTGTTGTTGTCAGCTCTCAAACAGTTTCCTAACTTTACTATTTCGGTAAGTACCTCTTTAAAGTACTTTAATAAATTGTAGTTGTTTATTACAATATTAAGTAACTCAGTTAATTATTTCTGCTGTTGTTCAAATAAGCGTTTTAAACGAGTTCCCTTATTTTAAGTTTTATTTTTAAAGTAGCGTGTAGTAACACTGATACGCCATTTAAGAGCGTTATAGTTTAGTGATTCAGTAAAAGCTTTGATCAGGAGAGTACAGTGTTCGAGTACATGGGGTTTTAAAGTTTTGTGGTATTTTGAAAACATGTTAAGTTGTTGTCCTTGTCTCGAGACTCGCATTTTCCTTTCCGGAAGTGGAAGTAATTAACTTTCTGTCTGCTTCTTCTCTTCGACTGTAGTATAACGTGTTTCTTCTGTGTTTTCTTCCTCCAGTGCGTTTTTTATGAGTTATCAAAAGCAGCAGAAGCCGACGCTTTCAGGCCAGCGGTTCAAGACCCGAAAGAGAGGTTCGTTTGGGTTTTTTAGTCTTAATATTGGCATTTTTAAAGTTTTTCTTCATTTTAAACTTGTGTATTCTTACATTCCATCTTGCTTTGTTAACAAGTTTTAACCATGAAAGTTTTCTTTTATTGGTTCGTGTATATATATATATATATATATATATATATATATATATATATATATATATATATATATATATATATATATATAATATATATATATATATATATATATATATATATATAAACAACATTAATGCTGTTGTATTTCAAGACCGCTATATCAAGTGTTGTATGTTGTTAACAAACTGTAAATAAATAAAAATTAATCAGGAAAACAAAAGCGAAGTACACTTAAAAAAACAAATTTGAAGTACTTTTGTTTTTATTTATTTTTTTACCCCATGTATTAAAAAAAACTGTCACTAAAATAATGAAAAATAAATGTTTTTTTGTATGCTTTAGTGTTTAATACAATGTGTATTTTAAATGAGCATACCTATTAAATACCATTCGTCTTGTAGGTCTGCATAAGTTCAAAATGAAAGTTTATTTAATTTACTTGAAGGTTTTCTCTATATTTTCCCTCTCATTGTTGAAATCCAGTCCTTTTGTATTAAAGTCTAATTGTCCAAATTGATCTCCTTTTTTCCTCTTCCTGTTGAACAGATGAAAAGGAGAGATTTGACCCTTCACAGTTTCAAGAGAGCATTGTACAAGGACTAAACCAAACTGGTACTGATTTAGAGGCAGTTACTAAGTTCCTCGATTCCTCTGGAGCCAAGCTCGATTATCGGCGCTATGCAGAAACGCTGTTCGACATCCTGGTGGCTGGTGGAATGCTGGGTAAGTGCTGGAAACTCCTGAAATCCTTCATTTCAGCAGTCAAGCGTTTACATCACACTTCCATAAGGACATTTCTGGAAAAAATCTTTTCCCTCAATCTGAGCAGTTTAAGACTTTGCTGCTTTATTTATTTATTTATTTATTTATTTATTTATTTATTTATTTATTTATTTATTTATTTATTTATTTATTTTAAATATTTACTCCATTTAACTATTACTCCATTAAACCCCTTAATCTGTCCCTTTGCCCAACAATGGCCACAAATGGGAAATACTGAAGATTTTAAAACTATATATATATTTTTTTTAGTCCAATCAAATCAATGCAGCTCAATCCTGTAACTAAATGACCTTATAAATGGTGACATTGAAATGCTGATGTTCTGATATTTTATGCCATTATTAGCCAGAAGATGTCACCATTTTAGGTTTTGGTTGGTCTGAACTGTCTACAACGATTTATATTTGTGTATATACAGCACTCTTATGTCCTATAGGAGTGCTGAATTTTTCTTATTTATTTTTTTAAAACCATTTTTCCCCTTGAATACAGCAGTTTAAAAACATTTGTTATATCTATTTTGGCTTCACACTTGAGGCCTCCCTGCTCACAAAGGAAGTGTGGAGGGTATACAGTATACGACATGTTTAAGCTAACGGAGTTTTTCCATCTGCTCTTCAGCTCCGGGAGGTGCCTTATCCGATGACATGACCCGGACAAACTACTGTGTTTTCACTGCACAAGAAGACATTAAGACCATGAAAGCGTATGCTCAGGTATCCCACACTTGTGTCTTGAATATCAGGAGTCTACTACGAATTTGTGATTGAGGAATTGCGATGGCATGTTGGATGCAGTTTTTAGTATGCCATGCTGTAAAATCTTATAACATGATCAAATCTGTTAACATTTATGTAACATGTATTCATTTTATTGCTTTTAAACCAGGTTTTTAACAAGTTAATCCGGCGTTACAAATACCTGGAGAAGGGATTTGAAGAGGAGATAAAGAAGGTAGTCTTTGGATTTAAAATTAAATTTGAGAGCGAGACATGTTGAAAATAAAGGTTTGTAATGTGATGCATGCTCCTCTCCCCAGTTGCTCCTGTTTTTAAAAGGGTTCAGCGAGTCAGAGCGAAACAAGCTGGCCATGCTGACGGGTGTTTTACTGGGCAACGGGAGTCTGTCTGCATCCATCCTCAGCAGCCTCTTCAATGACAACCTGGTGAAAGAAGGTACGGCCAGCACATGCCACTGTTTTTGTACTAAATGTAATGTTTTTGTCAATAGGTGTACTTGTCGTTAATGTGTACGTGTATTTTGATGAATCGTATAATTTGATTTGAATTTATATATTTAAGCCATACATTAGAGCACTGATATTTTAGCAAGTGTTAAAAGGGAAAGGATTAAAGCATCTTTTTGAAGAATTGAGTATTTATCATGGATCAGAGTGAAATGACTGACTTTGTCCTTTTCCTCTTCTTTTAAACACCATGAATGATAAAGAAACTGTTATGATTGCAAGTTATATATTGAATATTAAGTGTTGCCATAAATATAGCCAATGCTCCTGATAATGTTACATTAAATTTCTCAACAGGTGTCTCTCCGGCCTTTGCTGTGAAGCTGTTCAAGTCATGGATCAGTGAGAAGGACATTAGCTCTGTGGCTGCCAGTCTGCGTAAGGTCAACATGGACAACAGGCTGATGGTGAGTCTGATCACTACGCTACAGTTGATTAGGATTGACGACAAGCTTAGAGGTGATCGTGTTTGCAATGAATTGTTAAATGATTTTAAACTTGATTAAGGACTGCCCACCTATTATTATTTGTTTATACTTTATTTAAATAAGACCTCATACGAAAGGTTCGTTCATATGAAAACCAACTGTTATGGCTGACTAAAAGGAGAACTTACAAGTGAAGGTGGACTGTACAGCCAGAGTTTTCACCTCAGGCTGTTCTCCTTTCTGATTGGCCAACATGATTGGGTTCTCACCAAATACTGAAGAGGCAAAGCAAATTCTAAATGTTCAGAGGAAACGTATCGCTTGCGCATTGTTCAACCACATGACTGTAGTCCACCTGTTCTCTTGTTTGCATCGACTTGTATGCAGTTACAGAATACTTTAATTTCCAACTTGCCATAAACCCAGCATAAGTGTCATCATGGTCTCCTGTTACCATGTGCTCTTAACATGCATCAAAGTATGTTTTGGCGTTTTCATGTGCACCTTTTTTAAAAAAAAAAAAAAAGTTTCTTAATATTACTGTAACCATGTGAAACTACACAATCAGGCAGACACTCATAATCACCAAGAGCTATGACAACTCTTACTTTACCAATATGGTTTTAAATCTTCCTTAAGATAACTGTTGTTAGTTGTATTTATAGACCAAATGTGCCGAGGACACTGACTTGGACGGACTATTGTATTTTTATTTTATTTTTTTCTCCTCCTCTCTCTTCCCCTTTCCTTTGCAAGTGTGTTTGACAGAATTAATGTGTGTATAGCAAGTCTATCATTATCCCTAGATAAGTCTGAAATCTTCCTAAATTTGACTGAAACCAGCAGAAACCCTGCTTGACTGTCTCTTTCTTTCTGCAGGAGCTGTTTCCAGTGAACAAGCGAAGCTACGAACACTTCTCCGGATACTTCACTGGCGCGGGCCTGAAGGAGATCTCTGACTTTGCACGTAACCAGCAGTCATTAGGTGCTCGCAAGGAGCTTCAGAAAGAGCTCCAGGAGCAGATCTCTCTAGGCGTTTCTTTTAAAGAGGTCCGTAAACAGCCCTGAGCTCAACTGAATTAATACATGCATATTATAGGTCTTTAAAAATGCCATCTTTTAAAATGACTAAACGAATTGCAATTGACCATTGTAAATAATAAAACTGAATTTGTTTTGAATTCACTTTAATATTGATCATCTGAATTGAGGCTTTTTTTTTTTTTTTTTTTTTTTTTTTCTTTAAACTTTAAGATTTGTTCTGAATTCCTAGACCGCATGTAAAGTTTATTATGAAGCATTTCCATACGTCTAAGCATCTTAAACATTATGCAGATGAATTGCATCCTCCTGAGCCACACACACACGCCAGCAAACTCCTGCAGCTCTGTGATTGGCCCTATTGCTGCATTTTTGAATTTCTGGTGATCATCTGCTGTTCCCTGCTCATCACCCCCTGACCTACCTGCATATCTGAATTAAGTTTTGAATTAAATTTGTTCCAGATGTCTTCATCTTGAAACTGGATATCTGCAGGCTAGGAATTCATAATCTGAAGTTCGAAATCTGACTTAATTCAGAGGTCCTTTTCAGACAATTCAATATTAAAGTTAATTCAAATTGAGTTTATTTTTATTTTTTTTTTAATGGTGTGTGTGTGTTTATATAATCTGTTTATTAAATTTAGTGTGTTCAAATGAACACTATTCAAAGTAAGATTAAGTTCTATACTATCTTTTTCAGATTATTGACTATGGTAAGGAGGAAATGAAGAGGAGCAGCATCTCTGAGCAGCTGATGATCAGCATCATGTGGACCAGTCTGATGAGCTCTGTGGAGTGGAATAAGAAAGAGGAGCTAGTCACTGAACAGGCCATCAAACACCTGAAGGTAACATCTGAGACTCCCGCATTTAGCAGGTTAAGATCAATTTGCATAATTGTTTGAATTAAGTTTAGGTTTTAATATCTGTTAGTCTTAAGGACGCGTTTAAGCTAGTGTGCGTCAAAGCAGTGACAATGTAGAAAATCTAAACCCAAATTTTGCAGATTGCCATTTCTGGATGGATAACTAGGATCACATTCAATTTCTCATCAAATCTTCTAACCAATCGAATGCTCTGTCTGACATGCCCCGCCCCCTTATTTGGTACGCTTGAGCTCGACTGCTCACTGGCAGAGCTGTGAGAAACAATACTCTAGTGGCTGCTTTTCAAAAAAGGGGAGGAGCTGCTCTATGCCCCGCCCTCTGTTTCAGTTAAGATTGATACTGACACAATCAAATGATGCTTAGCTTTCAGGTTAAACTCTGCAGTGACTCGCATGTTCTGACTAGTGTCTGGCCAACTTTGCAGAGCTTGTGACGTGACACTTGCAGCTTCACATGTTGAAAATGCTTTAGCACAAGGTCAGGTATTACATGATCAGAGCCAGTGTTGAGTCTGAGCGTACTCTTGATGTTTTGTCTTCAGCAACACAGTCCTCTTCTGAAGGCCTTCAGCACACAGGCTCAATCTGAGCTCTCGCTGCTGCAGAAGATTCAGGAGTTCTGCTACGATAACATCCACTTCATGAAGACCTTCCAGAAGATCGTCCTGCTGCTTTATAAAGGTACAGATTATTCTCCAGGCCTCCACTTCAGCTTTTACGCAGTGGGACTGTTCAGTATAGTATGCCGTCTTCTCAGTTTCCTTATCAGAAGTTGTAACCGGGTGTCTGTGGGGTCTTAAAGTATTAAGTCTATAAATCCATGATGAGAAAATTAAGGCCCTTCTAAAGGTATTAAAGTTTTGTTTTTGAGAGGTCTTAAATTAAGTGTTGTCAAGTGTGTGACTCGGAGAAAAGAAAATAAATATATTTATTTCTTCCTATTAACAATGGCGCGCTCACACCATGTGATGGGTTCAGGCTGAGGCGCGTCCAGCCAAGCTCCTCTGTCCAGGTGATGTCACATAATCTGTGACAAACACAGGTAAATGATGTGACTCCACATGTAGTGAAAACAGAGCGAAAAATGGGAAAATGAAAGTTGGAGAAAGGCGAGTTTAAAGAGCGGCAGAAGCCTGTCACTGAAAACAACCACATTTGTTCTTTAGAGCTTTGTTTCTTCCCAGCTTATGATTTCTGTTGTGCTCCATTTGACTACAACAGTTTAAGTGAAAGGTTTGATACTGATTAACTAGAAGTGGCGATGAGGTCTTCATATTCTGAGGTCTTAAAAGGTATTGAAATTACCTTTAGGATTCCTGCATATGCCCTGTGTAAGGTGGTTTTGGGGTGGCTCTGATCAAAATACTAAATGGGTTTATATAAATTTTCTTTTTAAATCATTTATGAACATGACAGAGTCACTGAGTTGAGAGAAAATACTTGGAAACTTCTCAACATGTCAAAAGATTAGTCAAATTCCGCATGTGGCCAAAATGAGACCCAATCACCCCAGTGGATGACCACCTCATTAACTCGTGTGCTGTTGGGACTTCTAGACATGTCTTGTGTGGGATGAGATTGGGTTAGTTTTCAGCGAAGCAACATTGAATTTCCATCCCGGACCTGTCCATTTGTGCTCTTTACACCTGCTACCATTTAGTTCCTGCATCAACATCTGTTAAATCATTCTTGTTGGCTGCTGGGGTTCAACTCAACATTTAAGACTCTTTATATGTGTGTTGGTCTGAGTGCAAAATCAAAGGAATTACTAGAGATGGACACAAATTTCTTCCTGTTTGCTGTGCCTTGTACCTAATGTTAAAGGGGATGTTGGATGGGAAAGTGACTTGCTGGAGCTGATTGATATGGAGACCGACTCTTTAAACGGGCGAAATTAAGGCTTTTGGTTTTGCTCTGGGGAAATGTTGCTTCTCCAGTGCTAAATAATGACCCCTGAACTCTTTCTGACTCCCCAATCCTGTCCACCAGTGGATGTGTTGAGTGAAGAGGCCATTCTGAAGTGGTTCACTGAAGCGCATCTGGCCAAAGGGAAGAGCGTGTTCCTGGAGCAGATGAAGAAGTTCGTGGAGTGGCTGAAGAACGCTGAAGAGGGTGATTATTATTATTATTATTATTATTATTATTATTATTATTATTAATATTATTATTATTTGATTAATGGTAAGCCCTACAATCTGTCTTCTGGATAAATGTACTCCAGCAGCATGCGTGATCTTTAGGGTTTTGCATGCATATGACTGCGTTTAAACACAGATTTACTGACATGCCTTCTCTGCTTAGTTGACCATGTCTATAATCATTACCTTTAGTGTCCAGGTGTGGTTTCACATCACAAAGAGGATGAAATCAGACTTATTTTAGACTGTATCTTTTTATAAGTGTGCTTTATTCTTATAAAAACAATCAAGATGCTTGAACCCAAACTGATCCAACTTCAGTGTTTAAAACAACTGTGCAGGTTTCCTCTATTCTACATTCAGCTGATAGTTTTACCTAATGCAGATGGGAAATTCATGCAATTTCGAACACTCATAAATACCTCCCCCCCCCCCCCCCCCCCCCCCCTTCTGTAGATCCATATCAATTGTCAGCACATTACCTGAAAGAAGTCCACTTCCTAATGTGAAACTGTTTTTCAGAGTCCGAGTCTGAGGAGGAGTCCGACTGAGGCTGAAGCATCTCTTCATTCTGGACTGAGGAAAGGCTCATTCTGGCTGTATTTGGGAACCGTTCAGATCACTTAAAGCCTTTAATTGCACAACTACTTTTAAAGTCATCTTTTGTTTAGGAAAGCTTTCTTTTGAGTCTAGTTGCAGCTTTTACTTGGGGGTTTTTTTATTAAAGAATTGTCAACCCAAAGTTTTCTATAAGACCTTAAAGATGTGTTTTGTACTGACTTAAGTGACCTTCACTGACGTCTTTTTATAAAAATAATAAAGAATATACTGCAAGTCTGTCTTTGCTCTTTTAATGGTTGTGCTATGCTACTTCGTTGTTTGGGGAAACACTCCATCACTGTCCAAGTTTCCATCCTTTAAAATTGGCCTTCCATTGGTGGAGCGGCTGACTGTAGTATTGGTAACCTAGCAACCAACAGTAAACATGGAAAGCCTAAAGGAGTCATGTGGGTTGAAAGGTTTCAAAGTGCTTTGAAATGTGCCTTAGGGTGTTTGACTATTTCAGATGAAACGGGGTGGGATTGTAGCTCCTCCTTTTAAAAAAAACAGCCAGTAGGGTTTAGTTTCCCAATTGGGGGGGAGGTTCAGAAAAACTGAAGTATGAGGCTATGCTAAATCCCTGATCCATTTAGACAGAAGTGACTAACTGCAGACTTTTATCTCTTCTAAATGGGCACTTGTCTCTGTTTTGGAGCACACTGGCTTATAGATATGCTTAAGACTAACTTTTTTTAAAATGTTTTTTTTTATTGCTGGACTTAAGGTTTGCTCTGTTTATTCTGCTAATGTTCCCATCTTTCACATTAACCTTTGCACAAGTCTAAAACCAAGCAACCGTGCTTCATGGAAAGTAAGGGGAGTTTTATTTGACCCTTTCAGTTAGTTTTTCATGCAACACAGGCTGCTGATGAACCCTGCAGCTGACTGATCTGAGGAATGGCTTGTGTAAATGCTGTTTGCAGTCTAGTTGGAATGCTTGAGGTCAGATTTACCCCTTGCAGCACTGCAAACAAAAACAAAATGTACTGTCTGCATCTATAAATGTGCAGTTTAGAATTGGTGCTGGAGTCTCATGAACAGTCATTTTTGCACCTGACCTTACTGGCTGCGTTCTGGTTTGTTCGTTTGTTATGCCCGTCTCACTAACGTCACTGATTACATCATACTGGTGGAGCACCTGAATGGCTTCACCTTGAAATACCTAAACTACTTTAATATATTCTCTCTTTATTAGTACTTGGTGCAGGGTCTTACTCTACATCTCTAATACCTAAACCCAACTGCTACCTTGACTACAAAAGAAGCTGATAATCATCAATTTATGAAGCTATTTAAGTAGGCTTAAATCAAACAAAACTATGTACAATAGTTCCTTATTAAATGACTACTTCATGAATTAGGCAAGCTTTAATAATGTACAGAAAGGCAGTAACACCAAAGCTTACAGTTTGTATGCTTGTTTGGTTGAGCACCCTTTTTTTTGTGTGTGCTTTCAATATAGTTCAATATGTTTGTTTTCTGAGCACATACAAATGTATCTTCACCCTAATCCACCAGATTTACTAACCCCATGGTCACACTTCACTATAAGGTTTCATTAGTTAATGCATTCACTACCATGGACTAATAATGAACGATAGTGCAGCGTTTATTAATCACAGCTCAACATCTACTAATGCACTATTAACATCCAGATTCATGCATGTTAACATTAGTACACTATAAAAAATGCAGGGTTCCACAATTCATTCATGTTGTCCCAACACTAATTAAGTTAACTTAAATGTATGTGGATTGAACATATATTAAGGTGTCCCAATGAAATCTCAAGAATTGTTTCAGCTCATTTTAAATGAGTTTGAACTAAAAAATAAATAAATTGAGTGTTAATGCACACATGATTGAACTAATTTCATTAATTACTGTAATGTAATACTGTAAATGTTTATTGATGTTAGTAAATACATTAACACAATCTTATTGTAAAGTGTCACCGACCCCATTTAGTAAATCTGGCCCTCAGTTCCCATCCCACACTGATTTCTGTCTCTCTGAGAGATTATATTGAGGTGTTCAAGTCATTTGTGCTGTAGTGCTGTCAGTCTCCATCATCTGCATTAGTGTCCACATCCTCTGCATCTCCTCCTGCAACACAACATTATAACGTTAGGCATTTCTTTCAGTGTCCAGGTGAAAACTGTGAGACTTCTAAATCTGACCGTGCTTCAGTGTTTTTCAGCTGTTGTTTTAGGATTTCAATACTATAGTTGAACATGCTCAACATTACCTCTTGAGCTTTAATTTAAAATAAAATACCTCAGGTTCAAAATAGGCAATTCCACTACAGTCACTTATTACGTAATTACATATACACACACACACACAACAGTACAACATGCATCCAAACATACAATAACATATGCACGATTGACTCAATTATAGCAGACTATAATACAGAAAACAGGGTATCTGCTTCATATGCCAAACTTAAAACAGTCTAAAATTATTAATTTAATATTTGGAGCCTTTTTGACAGCCTGAAAGCCTATAAATAAACATTTCTTCATCTTTATAGTTAGATGGCGGTGTTGGGATTAAAAATGGCCATTTTAATGGGTTGCAGTGAGTTTTTTTTCTTACCGACTGTAAAATAGTTTTATTTTAAAAGAAATGAGAAACTATATTAATTTCCAAAGAAAATACAGACCTGAGCACAGTGACAACATCAGTACAGTAAATGTCAGATCTCAGTATTTGTAGTTCAGTTGTGTGTGAACGTTCTACATGGTGTGTTTTTACACACTTGAGTCCTTTATTGACTATATTGAGTATCCATCAGTCCAGTCAAAGTCTTTTATCCCTCCTGTTGACATTTATGGGTCAAAAATGAAACTACTAAAACTACACAATGTTGACATTTTTTAATCTTGACATTTTGACTTGTTTGTGAACGCTAATGTTAGAAAAAATGAATTGTTTTCATATTTTCATGAAGGCTGAACACGTTTAGGGTAAAACATTTGTGTTTTCAGGTCAATTTTGACCCCCCAGCTATAAAACCATTTATTACACCACACACACACACACACACACACACACACACACACACACACACACACACACACACACAATAATAATCTTAATCAACATTTCTAAATACTGTCTTGCTAATCTTTTCCACTTCTGCGCATACTTTAATCATGATGAAACACCCGCTTTACTGTAGTGAGAGATGAGTGTTGTCCACTGAGTGAACACTGCTGTAATACTGCACACTGATGAGGGAACACCCAAACATTCACTGAGAGTGTGTGTGTGAGAGATGAAGATCAGCTAGATTTGAGGAGTGATATGACACTGATCTGCTCTAGTGAAGATGGGTCTTTTTGACCCGAAGGACGTAATGGTGTCCACAGAATTACAAGACCACAGCAGGGTTAATAAATGTGCTTTACCTGCTTCAGTCGCTCCCTCAGTGGTTTCAGAAGTGTCTGCTAAATGACTTTCATTGGGATTTTCAGCATCAGTGTTTTCCGGCTCGTCTGTTTTTCTCTCCTGAGTGTCTGTCACTGGAGAAAGGGGTTCTGTGGGAGGAAGAGATTAACACTGATGGAGAAATGTTTTAAAGTCATATTATAAAGCATTACTTTTACAGTTAAAGAGACACAGGGCACACAAAAATGAACATTTCCTCTCAATTTACTCAGTCAAGGGATGTTAAATTACTCAAACCACACACTATCCTATAATGTCTGTTTTCAGCCATCTGCCTTAAAGAAAACCATCAGTTTTCAGTAAGTTATGACCTTAATTTTCCTTTTGGTGCAAAAACATATTTTTAAACACATTAAAAAATTCACAAAAATGACCAAAACTACACTGATGCAAATATATGATCTATAAATACAATTTGAGCAATTTATATATATTTTTCAATGTTTATAAAAAAAAGCATTTTCTTTAAGACAATACTTCAAATCAACACTAAACCCCAACACTGGAAGCACTGACTAATTAATACGTATAAATCATGTAGAGAAATGAATGGGAGAAAGATAAAAGCATCAAACTAAATATGGAGAACTGCTGATTTACAGATATTTTTCAGTCTGTAAGGTTCGTGTCTTTTATAGATGCATTTCTAGAATTGTTATGATTGATTCTCAATAATTAAACTCAGAGTTGTAATTCATTAATAGTATAAACTTTACTGAGCCTCTTTTTAGGGTGCAGATCTTCACTTGGCCTGCATTGTAAACACTTTATTTGAATGTGGCAGTGCTATTATTATTATTATTATTAAGGATTTACTTGACTATGGCAACACATTGGGCTCTATCTGAATAATCTACAGTGCAGGGCATTATGGCATGTCTGAATCCACTTTTGTCATTTTAAGAAGGGGTCTGTGCATCAGGCGCATGGTCTAAAGGGTTGTGCTCATTCTTAAATGAGTTGTGGACGTGTTTTGGGGTGTAACATGCATCAAAACAATGTGTGAGTTGCATTACGTCATTATGGATTCACTACGTACATGACTGACTTTATAAAACTAAACACTTCTCTAATGAGTAAGTGCTGTAGATCTGTCAAAGATCATCTACAGAACCAGCCGGATACACCAAAATACATTATTTTATTTACATTACATAGACACTAATAACTATATATTACATTTGAATCCTTTAATTTCTTATATTTAAAGAGGTTTATGTGCAGCTGTGCATCCCAGTGTGTGTAATAAGCACTTTGCTTGTGAATTTTAGACCCGTCTATCACTCGCACACTCTTTAAATGACAAAACTACGTTCTTTACCTGATTTGTCATGATTTGTTCTGTGTTCATTAGATCTTTCATCATGTTCATCTTCTTCTTCATCATCCTCATCATCAGCAGCAGCATTTGTGAACTGTTTTTCTTTTTTCTTTAAGTTAACGAAGGCTTGTTCTGCACGGTCATCATGTTGTTTGTTAGCTGTGGAAATTGTGCACGTAAATCTACATTAATTGAGAACATTTGTTGTTAATACATGCAAATAATTGTCAGTTTAGAAACCATTATAAAATACAATTTTAGACAAATGAGCTCAAGTCTTGTGCTGCATCCCAATTCAGTCAGTTATACAGCAGAAAAACATCCTTAAGACCAATCCATTTCCAGTTATGTTTGCATTTTGAATAAGCTTAATTTCAATAGTATTTTCTTTCCTGTAATTGTAATTAATCAACATTTTAGTTGAGCTTTTTGTTTTCTGAACACATTTGTTTAGACTTTTTCTAAATTCACTTTAACTGCTGCTACTTTAGTTTTACTTAATGTTATTAAACTTTTAGTTTATCATTTACTATGAATTTGAGTTTTATTTGGGTTTTTTTGGCTGATAGTTTGACTTAATTTAAGTTTCTTTCACTAAAATAACCTTGATCACTCCTCTGTCACAGTTCAGACTTTATTTTCAGAGATGAAAGATTGAATGTCCTCATGTGTTTGCATGATAATGTATTAAAGTCCAAACATGTCTTCATAAAAGCGTTGTTACAGATCAAATCTATTGTGGAAAACATTATTTAATCAAATTAATTTTGAATTCTCGAACCTGAAGTAGTAGAGAATCCAGGAATAACGCATTGGAAATAATTATTCAGAAATGCTTTATGTTTTCTAATTCCTTTAAAGACAGATAGTATAAGATTTAAGATGCAGAATTATTAATCACTTCATGTGTTTGTTAAATTAATTTTTATGAATTTTTAGTTTTATTTATATTTATCATTTATTATTGTTATTGAATTATTTTAATAATTTTTTATTCGATTTATTTTAATTAATAATGTATTCCCTTAAAGCAGGGTTGTCTAAAGTCAGTCCTGGAGAGCCGGTGTCCTGCTGATTTTAGCTCCAACTTGCTTCAACACACCTGCAGGAAGTTTCTTGTATATCCAGCAAGACCTTGATTATCTGGTTCAGGTGTGTTTGATTAGGGTTGGAGATAAACTCTGCAGGACAGCGGCCCTCCAGGACCGAGTTTGGACACCCCTGCCTTAAAGTGACAATTCACCCAAAATGGTCAATTCTGTCATCATTTTCTGATTTGTTTCAAACCTGTGTGAGATTCTTAATTCTGTTAAACACAAAAGAAGATATTTTGAAGAATGCTGGAAAAAAACACCACTGACTTCCATAGTATTTCTTTTACATTCTTCAGAATATCTTGTTTTGGGTTCAACCGCCTGAGTGTGAGTAATTGGAAAAGTACTTGTATTTTATTTGTGGGTGTAAAATAAATAATTAAATTAATAAATAACGTTGCCAGAGCAGATTTATGTGCACTTTGTGAAGCAGCACAGAATGCTGTTACTATGAGAAGTAAACAGAAGCAGAGATAATGAACAGAACGGCCATATTAAAGAGCAGACAACTCTCACATTCAACAATAAAACATCTTTTTAGACTTGCTTGTTTTGTGGGTCCTCCGTATTCGTATTTTTCTTGCTTCATATCTGAGACCTAAACAACACATGACATGACATTTAGATCATGAATAAACATTCAGATCAAAGGAGAAAACTCACTCCAGATCTCCTCAAATCTACTGATGAAAACTGTTCAAATACACGCTATATCATATTTAAATATCTTTTTTTTTGCAGTGAAATTCATTAATTTTCAAGCATTTTCCAAGTGTTGTCAGCACATTTCTAATCATAACAGTGTTAATAACTCATCTCTAATAACTGATTTATTTTCTCTTTGTCATGATGACAGCTCATAATATTAGACTAGATATTCTTCAAGACACTAGTATTCAGCTTAAACTGACATTTAAAGGCTTCACTAGGGTAATTAGGGTAAAGTTAGGGTAATTAGGCAAGTCATTGTATAACAGTGGTTTATTCTGGAGACAATAGAGAAAATATATATATATGGGGGCTAATAATATTGACCACAGTATTTTGTACAGAAATATGTGAAGCGTGTTTGCTCTGTAAAAGATCACTTAATAATTTCAGAGTTCAACAGTTTATATCTCACCTGTCCTCCTTTGTAGAAGGCAGATAATCACAGCGATCAATACAATCACAGCAGTGCTGACTAAAATTCCAATGAGAATGGTCTTCAGAGCAGACTTATCTATTATAGAAGAACAAAGCAATAATCAGAACACACAATCAAAACACAATCTGAGGACATTTATTAGGTGAAACTAATTGAACAGATTTATAGGGAATTTATTTAAGGCATAATGACCATGTTACACATGAAATGAAGAAATAATCACTATTATCCAGGGTCATGTCCACGTGTACATGAGTATTTCATAAACCGTCTTCCCCACTTTAGTTTCTTAGTTTAAATGTAAAACCGCACTGTGATGCATGTTAAGCACACGCCAAAGCAACAGGGGCTGATAATGACACTGCTGGCAGGGTTCACACCAAACGGAGAATTAAGTATTTTCGTAAGCAAATTGCATACAAGTCCATGACAGAGGTGGATTACCATCCCGCGTTAAACAAAGTGAAATCAGCGATATGTTTTTCTTGCAAATGTGCAAATTAGCCAATCAGAAATGAGCATGCATGCTCCAGTTATAGTGACCACAGGACCACGCTGTATTTTGGAAACACTTCACCCTCGCTTGAGTTTTCAGAACGTTTTGGTTTCAGTCTCCTGAAATTGTGTTTTTTGAACAGCTAAACCACATTAAACAGTGGCGCTTTTGAAAATACCCGTGTTTATGTGGACAGGGCCTTACATTGTGCCCTGACTACATGTGATGAGGTGTTAACTAGTTTTTTGTCCCAACCATCTGCCACTAAAATTTGAGTTTCTATTTCTGCGACGTCACAGCAGATTAACAGTGTGAGCCATGAAGATGATGCACATGAGCAGATGGGCTTTACTCAGTGTTTAATGTTTCCAGTACAGGTTTGGACACCATTTACATGACATGCAGGGCTTAACTTGTGCTGGGACAAGCCGGATCCAGATCTGGCACCTCTGAAATCTGATCCGGCACCTCATTTTACCAATCCCCCTCTTCACACGCACCCCCGCCCCGCTCTTCGCTTTCTTCCATGACCCCCCAACCCTCTTCATATTCGTCTGTGACAATCACCCCCCCCCAAACTCTATTGTACATAAATCATATGGACATCTGCATATTAATAGTCAATAGTAGTACTGAAATTAATATAAATCTGATATATATATATATAATGCACACACAAATATAAATAGACTCAATGACAGGTTAAGAAATCTCCATGATCAGCACTTGTGCTATACTGTAGTGTGTGTGTAAACCTGTGCCGCAGGCTCTCAGGGTCACGCTGGTGTTTTTCCGGCTGACAGGATTGCTCACGGTGCAGGTATAAACCGAGTCCGGCTCCTGGTCTCTGCTGATCTGGAGCTGCGGACCCAAGTGTTGATCTGAATCTGAATGTGCCGTGGTCCATCTGTAGGTCACAGACTGCGGGTCCGGCACTGAACACTGCAGGGTTGTAGATTCTGTTGTTTTGTTCACTTTACAGCTCACACTGGGCTTCTGCACTGCGTCTGATGGAAACACACATCTCATTTGTGCTCATTTGTGACCCTGCACCACAAAAACCTCACGTTATGGTGAAGAATTCAAAAATAGAGATGCCAAGAATCATTACAATAATAGGTGAAGATCATGGTGTATGAAGACATTTAGTAAATTTCCTACTGCATATATATACACACACACACACAATGCATTTTTAGTTAGGATGTGCATTGCTCAGAACTCAATCTCGACAGCTTCAAATATCCTGTGAACTTAAATGAAGGTTTTAGATGCAAGTATCAGTATGTTAGACTTAAGGGAATCTATATGCAAGTAAACAGTGACAAAATAGACATTTAGAAGATTTAAATCTGTTATAAACATCCAAAGTTTGCTCTGCCCTTTCTCCATGTTTCAGTTGAGATTGTCAAACATTGAATTAAAAAATGCACATTTCAAAGCACTTCATGAGACCTTTAAAGCTGATTTTCTCAGTATTTCGATTTTTTTTAACCCTCAGATTGCACATTTTTAATGTATAATTAATTTTCATGTAATTTTATATGTAAATTATATGTAAATTTATATGTAAATTAATTTTAATGTAATAGTTGCACCTCAGCTGAATATTGTCCAATCCTAACAGACTATTAATCAATGCAAAACCTGTTATTTAGCTTTCAGGTGATGTGTAAATCTCAATTTCCAAAACACGTACACTAATGACCGGTTTCGTGATCGCTTATGCATTTGTTTGTTGTGAATACGTGCCCTCTGGTGGCCAGAATTATATTGTATCTTTAAGCAACAGGACAGCTGTGTTATTTCATTCACATTAGCATAAAGTCACTCACCAATGACTCTGACTTCATGTTTAGACATTTGCAGCTTTCCGCTGATCTGTATTTCAGACTCATAAGAGCCGCTGTCACGGCGGGTCACGTTACGAACAGTGAGCTGACCAGAGGTCATATTAATCCTCGATCGTCCCTTGAACTGACCGTAATCTTCAAAACCAATCAAATCACGCTCTGCTAACTTGTTTCCATTGTATTTCCACAAGATTTCTTCAGGGTTTCCTTGTATAGTCACGTTTAAAGTCACAGTCTTCCCACTCTCAATGTAAAAGGTAGATGTAACAGCATCTGATTAATGATAGAAGAGAAAATATTACATCAGGAAAAATAATAATAGCAGATAAAACAAGTTTGACAGCATTGGAAATCATCTAAACGTACCAACAGTTTAATTAATTAAAGGGCACCTATTATGCAAAAATGATTTATGCATGGTTTAACCCCAGTAGTGTGTGTGAGTATCTCCAGCAGACTCTAATGGTCTACATTAATTAATCAGACTTGATCAAAACAGTCTGCAGAAACACTTTGATTGACATTCTCCCTTTGTACGTGTCATCAGAGGGGGAAAGCCCCGCCCACTAGTCTCCATCTCATTAGCATAAACAGCAGCCCTGAGTGAGAAGCAGCCGTCTGTCCATTAGCCATTAGAGTGTTTGAGCTGCTGAAGATAATGTCAGCATAGACTAAGAGGATTATAGATGTGGAGTTTTAGATGAACAGAGACAGGAGCGACATAGACTGACAGAAGCATCAAGCACACACTCAAGCACACCTGACCAGCACTCACAACACACACACTGCTGTTTTACAGCTGTCCATTTGTAGCTCCGCCCTTTTCTGCAAATAGCACAACCTCATTTGCATTTAAAGCGACAGTCACCAAAACCCCACACTCAGGATCAAAGCCTGAAAGGGTCAGTATCAGAGAGCTGGAGAACAGTATCTGTGTGCTATTCTCAGCTCAAACACACACACACACACTCTCGAGACAGCAGAGACGCATTTACAGCTTATAGAGTGGGTCAGAATAGGTCTGCTTTGATGATTTTAGCATCAGTTTCAGCAAGTTCTGCTGTGATATTTGTCTTTTATTAGTATGCCAGTTTTTCTATTAGTATATCTTTCATCAGCATATAAAAGGAAGCACTGGGTTCCAACAGCACCTCGAACTGCTTACTGAAAAGTCTTCAATGATGCATCCTTCAACAATAGCCTGATCATTACAGCAGTGTTATGTGATAGTGTGCGATAATAAACAAGACTTACTGAATTCTGATAAAATCAAACAGATGAACAGATTCAACACTCCGCAGAGTCTTCTCATTTTCAGACTTTCACTTCCTCTCTCTCTCCTCAGTTTCAGCTGAACCGGTTCGTCCAGCTGTTGACGTGTGTTTCCTGCAGTTTAGGCGGTAATATGTGATAGTTTACTGTAAATACATCATGATTAGGTGTGCTATATGAAGACGGGCCTCCTGGACGAGGTTTACTCCATTACTGTCTGTTCCCCTGCTCCTCTGACAGGACAGGTAATGTTAAAGGCTGATCTGTTGATGTTTCTCTACAGCTCCACCCATCTATAATTACAGGTGAAACCCACACAGAACAAGCCCTGCTGTCCTACATTACACAATACTATAGTCATTTATAGTAAATACTCGTGTTGGTGAACTATACTAGAGTAAAGTGTGTTACACACTATATATTATAGTATTTATAACTCATTGTTAATGAATGCTCCAACATACTGTAGTATTAACTGTAGTGAGCTAATTATAATACTGTAGTATACTTTGGTTTTTACTACCGTAAACTGTGGTGTATTGTAGTATAATTTAGCCTATAGTTGGAGGAAGCTACAGTATTGGCTCACTTGCTTTTTACTGTTCCTGTGTTACCATAGCAACTACAGAATCACCACAACAGATGGATTACTGTAGTTGTTGTTACCATAGCAACTGTAGAATCACCACAACAGATCAGTTACTGTAGTTGTTGTTACCATAGCAACTGTAGAATCACCACAACAGATCAATTACAGTAGTTCTTGTTACCATAGCAACCGTACAATCACCAAAACAAATTAATTATTGTAATTGCTGTGTTACCATAGCAACTATAGAATCACCACAACAAATTAATTGCTGTAGTTGTTACCATAGCAACTGTAGAATCACCACATGGACCCTTTTCAGAAGACTATTATGTATTACTTTCTATATATATGTAGGAGTTGATGAGCAGGACAGTAAATCTGTCATTATTCTCTCCTCTGCTGCTGTTTTCAGTCTCACACTATTGTTTTCCTTGTTCTGAAAGTCTTGATAACACCATTGTGGAGTTTTTCTTTTATTAATTCAGTTATTACTTTTAATTTTACTCACCCTTAAAGTATCTTACATTTCTTCAGCTGAATTCAGTTAACCAAGTGGAGACTAGTGTCATGGATGATATATATAACAACCTTTTAAAATAGTGCACAATTACTCATTTAATAACTGATAAACAACCAGGTTATATTCATTTGTGTTGTCATATAAAGAGAAATGGCTTGAAGAGCCAATTTGCTGATGAAAGACGCAGAAAAACAAGAACATTATTGCAGGACCAAGGTTGGATTGCAAATGTATTTGCATGCCTGGTAAACAAATATAGAGGAAGTTTCCTACAGTGCTGCAGATAAAGATCAGCCTGTACATCGACCACACGCTCAAATAGGTGTGTATTTGGAACGGTTTGCAAAGTACAGTATAGAGGGTTTGCAGTTTTACATCAGGATTTGGTGGCATGACTTTGTTTTTGTCTTTTTTCTACTCCAAATATCTGAAAACTGTTTTCAGAAATAATGTCAAAATTGAGTTTTTCCTTAAAACAAGTAAATTAATGTGTCAATGGTAGAAGCAGAATAATGTTGTTTCAAATCAAAAGATTATTTTACCCCATTGGCAGATTATTTGACTTGTTTTATGGAGAAACTCATTTTGAAAATGCTTCTTGATTTCACAATGTTCAGGTATTTGGACTCTTTTATTTTTGCTGTTTATTTTCTCTCTTCTGCTTGATTTGTTTTCATTTTTGGCACTATAGTACACTAAATGTTTTCCCCCCACTCCCACCAGTTAGTACAGCCCAAAACATGACAATAATTGAACATCTTCAGCAGCAATAATCAGCAAATATATGTGAATCTGAGTTATTTCAGTGGGATTGTTTAAATTCTGCCCCATTTTTAAGACCTGATAAGAGCAGGCTGTTTTAATGCAAGTTTAATAGAGTGTCAAAACTATTTCTATCACGACACTGTGCCTGCTGATGTTTTCTGACAGGTGCACATTAACTCCTATACTTTAAAGGAGATTTTTATATTATGTGCCTCAAGTTCATTTAATAAGCCTTATTTTCTGAACCTGGCTGAAACAGAAGAAAATGACTGTGAAAGTGACTGATGGCTTCATCACAATATAACCAGAACACACAGCACAAGTGATCACATTTAATAATCTTAAAAACTGCATAAATATATACACATTCAGCATGTCCAAATGTCTACACACAGAGTTCTGAAAATATATCAATATACGCTGACATTGAAAGTTACAATACAAAAAAATGAAACCAACAACAAGAAGAAAGTCCTTCATTAGAGACAATGACACATGATGGGGAGTGGAAAGCTATAAATCAATTTTTAAACTACAATAATTCCTAAATGTGAATGTTAATGTTGTTTTTATTGCAGAGAAACCACTCATGTATAAATATCAAGAACATTTTGAGTTTCCGTCCCATAGAAATAGTATTTCATTACATTACAAAATAGGCTGAAGTGACCATTTGTGTAAATTGAGTTTGATATATCATCTGAATAAATCAGCTTTGCATTAATGGCTGAGACACAATGTTATGATGCGGACAGGAGACAGAGGTAAGGAAAGCGTTTGTTTTAGCTGAGGATGACTACGCTGAGTGGTCGCTCAGTTGTCCGCTTTCGTCGAGACGAGCCCGGACAATGAGCGACTGGAGTGCTGTGCTTTTATCTGGTGCTCGTGAATGTGATGCAGCTGTGTGCTCATTAGAAGTCAGGTGATGGTGATCTTCGTGAGTGGGGATCGTGAGAGCCTGACCAATCCGTGACAGTACCCCCCTCCCCAGGGCCCGCTCCTGAGGGCCGACACCTCCGACGCCGTGGTGGTCTCCCTCTGCCTCTAGGCGCTGGGAACTCAGGGTGGCTCTCATGAAACTCCACCATGAGACTAGGATCGAGAATATCAGCTCTGGGAACCCATGTCCTTTCTTCGGGGCCGTACCCTTCCCAGTCCACCAGGTACTCCAACTGGCCACCACGACGTCGGGAACGCAAGATCTCCTTCACTGCGTAGACGGCTCCTTCTTCTAGGAGCAGTGGAGGAGGGGGTTCCTCTTCGTGGTCAGGCTCTGTGGAGGGAAGAACAGGATCGTGATAGGGTTTCAGGAGTGATACGTGGAATGTAGGGTGAATACGGTAGTGAGAGGGTAATTGTAGTTTGTAGGTGACGGGGTTAACCTGTTCCACGATGGTGAAGGGACCAACAAATCGGGGACTTAACTTGCGAGAGGGCAGTCGCATGCGTATGTCCCGGGTGGATAGCCACACCTTTTGTCCGGGTGTGTATCTGGGTTCTTCAGACCTTCTTCTATCGGCGGTTACCTTGCTTCGACGGACTGCCCTCTGCAGATGTTGATGAGCCTCGTCCCAGACTCTCTCGCTCTCCCGGAACCAGTGATCCACTGCGGGGACATCAGATGGTTCGCCATCCCAGGGAAAGAGCGGTGGTTGGAAGCCCAGGACGCACTGGAATGGCGTGAGTCCGGTGGAGGGTTGCCGCAGTGAATTTTGGGCATATTCTGCCCAGCCCAAATACTGGCTCCAGGAGCTCTGGTGACCACTGCAGAAGGTCCTCAGGAACCGTCCCACCTCCTGAATCTTCCTCTCTGTCTGCCCGTTGGTTTGGGGATGATATCCAGAAGAGAGGCTGACGGCCACACCTAGGAGCTTGAAGAAGGCTTTCCATAGACGTGAGATGAACTGTGGACCTCTGTCCGACACAATATCTTCTGGAATACCAAATGACCTGAAGACTTGATTAAAGATATTGTCGGCTGTTTCAAAGGCTGTGGGAAGACCTTTCAGAGGGATTAGTTTGACAAACTTTGAGAATCTATCTACGATGACTAGAATACAGGTATTACCTTCTGACGAGGGGAGGTCAGTGATAAAGTCCACTCCTAGGTGTGACCAGGGACGGTTCGGAATCGGCAAGGGATGGAGCTTTCCAGCGGGTAGATGACGTGGGCTCTTGGATTGGGCACAGTCCTTACAGCCCTGAACATATTGCCTCACATCCCTTGCCATGTTTGGCCACCAGAATCGTTGGGATACTAGCGAGAGAGTATTGTTGATCCCTGGATGTCCAGTGCCTAGCGAGGTATGTAAGGAGTGGATCAGATCTACCCGGTGTTCAGGTGGTATGAACTGCCGATGAGGAGGGCATCCCGGCGGAGCAGGGGCTTCCGGAGTGGCAACGACTGGAGGAGCGTTCCAGGTGATCGGACAAATGGAGATGTGTTCGGGAAGAATCTTCGTTGGGAGTTCTTCATGATCGTGATGCTCGTGTAAACGAGAGAGAGCGTCTGCTCTTAGATTCTTGGGTCCTGGACGATAGGAAATGGAGAAATCAAAACGTGAGAAGAAAAGTGACCATCTGGCTTGACGTGGACATAGTCTCTTGGCCTCTTTGATATATTGGAGGTTTTTGTGATCTGTGATCACCTGGAACGGATGTTTGGCTCCCTCCAACCAGTGACGCCACTCCTCCAAGGCTAGCTTGATTGCTAGAAGCTCCCTGTCTCCTATGCTGTAATTCTGCTCCGCCGGGCTCAACTTCCGAGAGAAATAGGCACAGGGATGCAGTCGGGGCGGTGTATCATGATGTCGTCGTTATGGGTCCGGGCTTCTGTTATGATGCGGACAGGAGACAGAGGTAAGGAAAGCGTTTGTTTTAGCTGAGGATGACTACGCTGAGTGGTCGCTCAGTTGTCCGCTTTCGTCGAGACGAGCCCGGACAATGAGCGACTGGAGTGCTGTGCTTTTATCTGGTGCTCGTGAATGTGATGCAGCTGTGTGCTCATTAGAAGTCAGGTGATGGTGATCTTCGTGAGTGGGGATCGTGAGAGCCTGACCAATCCGTGACACACAACTACTTGAAAATCTGGAGTCTGAAGATTCAAAAAAATATATACTGAAGTACATAGTAAAAATATACCTTTAAACTATTAAAAATGTTAATAAAAGTCACTTTTCTAACTTATTAAGCCTTAAAAGTTGTTGGAAGAAAGATCAAGATCTCATAACGCAATTCAAAAGCAGAAATAAACAAGGAAAAGTAAAGAAATATGGAAAACCGCTAACTTAAAGATACTTTTTACGATGTACCTGTAAAGTTTTTACACTTTAAATGAAGAAGCATTTTCTAGACAAACAATACTGTAAATATTGTCTTGACTTCAGAAATATACTGTTTTTCCTTTAAACAAATCTAAATAATCTAGCTTTTGTTTTAAAATGATGTTATTTTGTTTACATCACTGCACTATTTTGTTTGGTTTAAGAAAAAACACTTATTTTTTACTTAATATTTCTAAAAACAAGACAATATTTTCCTTTGTCTAGAAAATGCCTCCTGGTTTAATATTTCTAAAAGATATTTGGGCTAGAAACAAGACAAAACCTATAAGTCTTTATATATTTACAGTAGGAAATTTACAAGATGTCTTCATGGACAATCAAATTTGTTATAAAAAATAATTTTGACCCAAACAATGCTAGTTGGGCTACTGCCAAAAATACACCAGTGAAACACAGTTCGTCATCCAGGGTCATCAATGAGCAACGTCACTTTTCTCTGAATCCCCTGAAATGAAACATTAGGCCTCAATAATCAAACATTAATAAATAAAGTCAATTCTGCTAAATTTGACCATAAAACACATCATCCCGAGTATTGTGCTCTGGATTCACATACGTGTCGGAGTGTTTTGATAGTTTTGCAGCAGCAGGCTCATATTGCTGTTCATAATATAACTGTACAATTCGCTGGAACTGAAGCATTTGGAAATGAAAATTCTGCTGTTTATGATACAGTATATACATTTTTCTTTGTTTATCCATCTAACCAGACCATGGAGACCCCTGATATCATAACCCAGATGTCACAGGCTTTGCTTCTCCAATGCCAATGCTCCTTGCAGAAATTCAGATTCAGTTTCTAAATCACACAAGGTCCACAGATAACACTGATCCTGTGTGATTAGGGTTTAGGAGCAGAATTCAGCCTCTATAGGGGGTAAAGTGGGTTATTATCAGCCCACAGGGTGTCCTTCTGTTTCTTCTGTTCAGAACTCCTCTTAGGATCTTTTCTCAATAATAATATTATGATCAATACAAGGAAACAAATCAGAGGAATAGTGATTCCCAGTATTATTACTAACGGGTTTATCTGCTTTCCAGAATCAGCTGAAAAAACAAAACAAAATATATATTAGTTATATTCAAAATGAAAAAGGCAAAAAGCGTTCAGGTAAATTTAGAGACTTTTTAACCCGGCCAAAATTATGATCATAGACTTGTGCAATGCAGTGGTCTTTAATGTCTCCAGTATTTTTTGCTAGTTCTAGCCCGGCGCAGGTGTCATTTTAATGTTTTGCATCAGACTGTTTAAACAGCGAATAAATTTGTGCCCATTTCTGAGCTCATGGGTGTGCTAGTCTGATAGGAAGTGTGTTAAGGTGCATTGTTGGCATGTTGTTATTTTGAGGAACTAAAATAGACCCCACCATTGACCAACTAAAAGCTGCGGTAAAGTCAATGGTGCAGGGTTTATATTTATTATATAAAGAGCATGTTATTGTTATCTGCATATGCCGGTCCAAAATGCGCGTTCCTTATTACACACACAGGGATGTACAGCAGCACACAAATATCTTTAAATATGAAAAATTAAAGGATTCCAATGTAAAAAAAAGACTTTTGTCTACATAAATATAAAAATCGTTTCCTTCTCTCAGGCCTTCTTCACCTCTGGGGACTCCGGTTCTGTTGTAGCCAGTTTATTTATGACCATTTACATTTGTTTACTGTTATTAGTACTAAAAGTATTTATCATATGCATATTTCTATTTGTTTTTGTCATTTTTTATTTACATTTGTCTACCTGTGGGGTTTTAGACACGTATGCATCACTACACAACAGCATAGGAACAGGACGTGTGTTTGGATATAACTCAGTTTTTTTGACCACACTTTATTGTTATTGTTCATTTATTTCTTTGCTGCAAATTAGAACTGAATAAGTTTTGAAACAAATCATTGCGCTTAAGATTGTGAAATTCCATCAATGAAAGTATGGTCGAACGGAAGAGGCTTGTTCTTTAATCATGTCCTCTCTAGTGAAGCGTGCAGTTTTTCTGTTTAAAATGTCCGACATGTACATAGCGAATGCACTTGAACAGAACTGACTCTTAAAGGGAATGGGAGATTAGACTCTGGTTTAATGCACGTTATGCCCATAACTCAATATTAGACTAAGGACAACAATTTTAGACCACGTACTGACCATTTTTTCCCATCTTTAAAAGAGCAAAAGTGGATTCAGACATGCTTTTGCACCATGCACTTTATACTTTACACCAAGAGTTAAAATAGATCCTATTATTTTATAGTTACCTTGAACGTGGACAGAGAGCACTCCAGAGCGATCTGAAGCCAGTTTCTTCCAGGCGTTATCAGTGTGAAGCCACTCTTCTACCTGACAGTAGTATTTTCCCTTATCAGTGGGGTCGATCTGTGGCACAGTCAGTTTATAGTGTGTGGCATCTGGTCGTCCAAACACCAGAGATTTATCATTAAGAGCACTGCGTAAAGTACCATCTTGCTTGGCAGTGAATATAACATGGGTTCCTTCTTCTTCAGCTTTAAACCATGTTACCTCAAAGACAGATTTATCACTGGACTGTGAGGCAATAACGCAATCAGTGGTGAACCCAGCCTGAAGATCGGTGATGTTGAGGGTTTGGTTCTCCTTCTGCACATGCAGATTACTTTCTGTTTAAAATACAAACACAACATCAAAATCAAACAAGTTTGTTGAGAATGAAACATAGCCTGACACCTAGGTCTTGAAAGGAGGGACAAAAAGGGTAACAGGGTTTGGCAGGTCATTAATTAATAAGACGTACGTACTAGTGGCTAAGATGTTAATGTATCTATTACCGTTATGTAATGTATGTATTATGGTGTGACCATATATATATTGTGGACATTTCTTTCTCAACAAAATGGCAGACACTTAATAGGATTCAATAAAGCCATGATAATTTTATCCTTCGAATAGAATTTCAGGTACATTATTGTACTTAAAAGTTTATGCATTGTTATTGTATTTAATGAATGCTGGTATAATATGAAGACTATAAAAAATATAACAAATCAATTCACTGTCTGCAAAAGCCATTTTGTATTGCAGTGGTGGCACCGAAGCTGAATCCGAAAAGGAACTTAGGGGTGGATGGAGCACAAGATCAGTTAGGTGGATTGGTGTGTCCACCATAACAGTAATGTATCAACTGAAGCTGTAAATGTAGGATTCAGTCTATATTTTAACGCTCAATTAAGGCCAAGAAATTTGGGTAAAATCCGGATTTAAGCAGCTCAAACTCCTTTTCTTTTCATGGTTGCTGGGCTAGCTTGAGGAGGCAAGATACAAAGACATGACATTGAAGAAGGACATGGGGCAGAACCACTGTTCCTCCACCTCAAAATGAGCAAGTTAAGGAGGTTCTGGTGAGGATGCCAGTCGAAAGTCTCCTAATGAAGGTGTTCTGTGCATGTCCAACTAAGATTAGACCATGATAGGAAGATCTAAGAAGAATTGGATGGATTGCATGTCCTCGCTGTCCCTGCTTTACATGCAGTTCTGTGCAAATGTCTTAGAGCAAAGATGGGCAACTTCAGTACTGGTTGCAGAGTTTTCCTGAACAAACACACCCAAGCAAGCTAATCAGTGTCTTTAAGATCACTAGAAAACCACAGGCAGGTGTGTTTGATTTGGGTTGGGGCTAAACTCTGCAGGACAGTGGCCCTCCAGGACGGAAGTTGCCCATCCCTGTCTTAAACCAACAACTGATAACAAAACAACCAGAAAACCAACTGATTAAACACTTACACAAACTGACCAAACCTGTATATTCCAGAGGCAGAATTTAACCAGAAGAAGCCATTCTGTAGGGGTTTTTATAATATTTTTGTGTACATATATCTCAATATCTATTTAACAAACAGATCAAACCCAGATCAAACCTGACCAAAGTCTGGATGATGATAAGAAGGTCATAAAACATCAGAACTGTTAGCTATATTGTTCTTTGTCAGGCTTTCACCTCAGGCTTCTCCACCAGAACTTCACCTCAACCCATCGTTTCCACCTTGGCTCCTTGAATTGCTTGAAGGCAGTCATATTCATTGGTAATGTCACCCTGATTCCAACACAGCCCTTCATCTTTTAAGTGGCTATACCTTCCATCTATCTCAGAGGTGTCAAGTCTCAGCCCTGAAGAGTCACTGTCCTGAAGAATTTACTTCAATTCATCTGCCTTTCTAGTAAAGAGCTTGATTAGTTGGTGCAAGGTGTGTGTAAATGGTTGTGAGCTAAACCTGTAAGGACCAAGTACGGACAATCCTTGCTCTAGCTCATGGTCCTCACATCCAAATCTACTGTGGTCTTTGGCTTTGCCTAGGTCTCATTGTTGGTTGGTCATCTTTTAATTTGTCCCAGACTTACTACATAGACTCCATTGGTTCCATTAGAGGTTAGTCCTCCACTGGCTCTTTATTTGCCATTTTCTTCTCATGCGCCTGTATGCCAGTCACCAGTCCACTATCCCGAGGCCTCACCCAGACACCTGTTTGCAATGTCATGTCCTGCCTACAGGAGGTGGGAGTACTGTCATGGATTCTCTTTGCTCTATTCACTGTCATTGCCATCACCATTATCAAGCGTCAGCACTCAGAATCTGATCAAAGTACATTCACCTTGTAATTCTAATATTGGTACATTATTTTTGATGTTAAATGTTTTGATGTTTTTGTTCCTATTCACACTTTAATTGATGAACTACACATTTGAGTTGATTCTCGGCCTCTGCAATGATTTCTTAATAATAAAAAGGTTTACATTTTTTCCTTGTAGCTTGGACAGACTTTTTTGATAATGACCCAGATAAACAGGAGCAATCTTTAAAAAAATGTTTAAAACAAAAAACCTGTATCTCAATCAGTTCTTTAATACTGTGGTTCAATGAAAAGACTTGCTTTACCTTGCTCTTTGACAACAAGCTCTGTGGAAGCAGACAATTTCTTCAGGGAATACCAGTCACCAAGAGGATCCTGAAGCCACTCTTCCACCTCACAGAGGTACTGGCCACTGTCAGAGGTTCTGGTCTGATGCACAGTCAGCTGAAAAGTGTGTTTCTGTCTTACTGTCATGCGGATTCTCTGGTCCATTTCTACCCCAGCTGCTGGACCGTACTTGACAACAGCATCTAGGTCCATATTTAAGAGCATTTGAGACCCAATCATCCAAGTTGTTGTGAAACGAGAGGTGTTTGTGGTTTTTTTCAGGATGGAGCATTCAATCTTAGCATCAGTGTTGGCAGTGGTTTCCTGGCGAGACTTGAGTGTCGACAGTCTCAGTTTGCTGTCTGTCATTAAAAGTTGCATGGAGAGAAAGAGAGAGACGTTAAACTGCTGAATCTTCATTTATCTAAAAAGTAATCTCTTTATAAAAATATCAGATTCTGACTTGATTGGCTGTGCAATGACAGAAAAACACAAACACACTAAGAAATACAATAGGTGATGTATTCAATTTGTAAACCAACTCTACCATTTACTTCCTAGGAACCTGTCAAACGAATATTTATTACAAAATTGAGCATCACTAGTTTGGTCTGTTTACTTTGTGTTTGACCTTTCTGACTGATTGTTCTACTGCTGCATTTGATAACCCCTTGGGTTTTGTCTATTGTGTGGATTGCTTCCCCTGTTCTTTGTTTTTTTTAAATGTGTTTATTAAAACTTCTGCATATGGACTCTAGTTCTGTTTGCAGCTCATACTTACACCAGTATAGGTATACAAGTATAAGTTAGTGCAAGGGATACATTTAAAAGTAAGAGTATAAAGTATAAATGGCATAAAGATGAGGATAAATAAGCTGTATTTACCAGGTTTTTGTATAGTCACTGCTAGCAGGTTGGAGTTCTTCATGGCTTTCTGTCTACCCCTTTGATAGGCATCAACTTGGCACTGGTACTGTCCTTCTTGCTGCTTGCTGGCTCTCGGCATTATGAGAATGAACATTGTGCTGGAAGGCTGTGCTTGAACTGACAGCTGATAATTTCTCTGATCTGTTAACCAGGTAATTTCTCCAGTGTTGTGTATTGTCAAAATATTCCTCTGTGCAGTTGAATTGAGAGATCGAAACATCCAGCGTACAGCCAAAGAAACTTCAGGTCCTCCAACTATACATAGTAATTCAACTGGAGAATCTATAGGTACGGTTGTTTTGCGACTTTTCAAGGTCACCTTCATTAGAGATTCTGAAAAGAAAACATGCTGTGATTAAGAGAAAAGTAATGACACAGATTGCATGTCAACTGATGCAGAAGGTTTCTGTGTTCCTGAGAATAGTGTGTATAGTCTTACCAACTGAACGCACTGTGACTTTACTTTGCTGAGACTGGGTGTGGGTTTTCTTCATCTCTCCATTGCTCTGTATGGTCCATTCAGACACAATGCACCTGTATTCACCACTGTCAGATAATCCAGCTTCACCAATCTCCAGGGTAAAGTTTCCAGCTGGAGAATGCAGAGTTTGAACATGGCGACTCTGGTACCTCGTCCCAGTATCTTTCATCACTCCCTCATGGGTCAGACTAGTGACGTCACTGAAGGAGTCCACAGAGTCTTTCTTGTGCTGCCATGATACTGATAAAGAACCTTTGAACCCCGACACAGAGCAGGTGACCTGTAGAGCATCTCCTTCAGTCACTGCATCCTTCATCATCATGACCACTGTCAGATCACTCTCTGACCAGACAGGCAAGAACAGACAGTGTCAGAGTATGTATGGTCATGCAAAAGTTTTCATTGTAAAAATAGAGTCTATGTACAAGATGCAAACCAATGTATGGAGTATTTTTAGATTGTACGAGAGGAACATTGTAGTATAATTACCTTTAGTCGTGATGCTCACAGTCTCAGGGTTGGACAGTTGTTTTTGCACTCTTTTGAAGGTGCCGTCTTCATTCATGCTTTCCTGCCATACTTCACACTGGTATTGGCCCTGATCTTCAGTCCGAGCTGAATGGATGGTCAGCAGGTAATCTGTTAAACTTGTTTTCACTGCTCTCATCTCTGCTGCATTCTCCCTTTCTTTATAGCTATCAAATACGGTGAGCATCCCAGAAGATCCAATCTGGGCCACGTTCTTCTCGTTCTTCATCCACGTCACAGAATAGAAATAGCCAGGAAGATTCTGTGCTTTCACACTGCAACGGATGTCTAGTGCATCTCCCTCTTGTAGGGGCCCTTTTGAGGCCTTCATATAAACACTGAAGGAACCTACATCAGTGGCCACTATTGAGACAGGAAATATAATGAGGTCAAACAGCTTCTCTTTTCAGTTTTCTGTGGTATTATTGCAATCAAATCCACAGTCATTACACTAGGCTCTGATCTGTGTAGTATAAATATCTAGTATAATCATGGTATGTAGAAATGCAGATTCATTTATGACTTTCTTGTGCTGCGAATTAAAGACTGTAAAAAGTCTAAAACTACAAACATTAGAAAAATGAGTAGATAAATCACAATGAACATCAATGTTTGATTTCATTGAAACCCAGAAATCTGTTGGGTCATTTGGTCCAGATTTAAGTCAGGTTCTAAAGCAAAATTAATGCAGAACTCCTGGGTTAAATGACAAAATCTAAACCTCACCGATTGGTTTGATCTCCACATTACATGCTGTAGAGGTTTTGTGTGCAATCTCTGTCCAGGATCGGTCTGGGTCTTGAATCCACTGAACTACATAACAGTAGAACTTCCCCTGGTCTGACTGCTGCACTTGAGGCATCTTCAGTCTGTATGTTGTGTCCTCCACTTTATCCATGCTGATCAGACCTGCATGGTAGCGATCCTCAAATCCACCTCCTGGCTTTACAGTAAGATCTCTGTCCAGAGTAATGATTGGTCGGGGGTCCTCATCTTCTCCACTATGGACGTACCAGGTGACCGACAGATGGTTGTGTTGAAAAGTCTCGCTGGAGACCTGGCACTCAAGCTGAAGAGGATCACTCTCAAATAGACTCTGAGAGGGAGAACCAGAATATGAAGCCTTCAGCGTGTCCGGGATCACTGTGGATACAATATATTTTTATATAATGACATGTGATATTTCTCACTGGGATGAAAAACATCTTACAATATCAGCATGAGGCAGTGTGAGGGGACCTACATACTGATAGCATCAACATGACCATGACTATATCTATTTATACCTCTGTTGTGGTAGGTCCAGCGTGCACACAGATGCATAGCCTGATTGTGACCCTGATACTTACCTCTCAAAAATGTACCTACATATTGCAACAATGCATAGACAAAGACCAGTGATTGGTCAAATAGATAGTGGTGAGAAGTTGAGAACAGTGCAAACAAAGTGAAGACGGCGATGTGAATGTGGAACAACCACCAGCAAGGAACAGTGAATTAAAAGGTTCTGGAAAGTGATTTTAGGCCTCTTTTATGATATCGTGAAACACCCCTTTACTGAGCGCAGGATTTTTGGGGTACGTTCAGACTCTAAAGAGCATGCTGAGGTAGAAATGTGCAGATTATAGCTGGTAGCAAGTGAGAGATAAAGGGTGCTTTCACACTTAGACTTTTGTTTTGCATGTCCCCTGTTAGCGCGGTTCATTTAGCATATGTGAATCCAGCAATTACGCTTGGATCCATACTAAAACAATCGGTCCAAGATCGCCTGAATGAGGTGGTCTCAGCTTGATTGAAACGAACTCTGGAGCGGATCGATTGTAGTGAGAAAGCGATACGATCCAACAAACTAATGAACCAGGCTGTATCACAGTGTATTATGGATATGTAATAGGCATATACTACTTTATTAAGAGAGAATGAGGAGTAGGGCAGGATGTCATTCCTACAAGTAAATGTGCGTTTCATGTCAAATACAAAAGTGAAAGCATGTTAACTATTAACGAGAGCTGTTTATCCGTTTGGAAAATTGAGTGAACTGCAGTCTTGGTTTCTCTCTCTACAATGTAAAGCCTATAATGCATAATTCTAGCCAAGGCTATGTATGAGAAAGTCTTAACTCTGATTTATATTTGGTTACGATATCTGTTGGTGTCACCATACAAAACTGAAGCGCAGCTTTTTATTAATAATGTCTTATTGCTCATCATCATAAATTAAAATAAGAACGCACGACAGCTGAGCGGGACTGAAAAAAAAAACGTGGAACTCTGACCAATGTGAGGACAGTTTACGTACACGTGACTTGTTTTAGCTATTTTAGTCCGTTTTGAAACATTGCAGTGTGAAAGCGAACCGCACCGAGAACCAAGAGCAGCAATGTAACAGTTTTAATCCCTGTTTCAGAACAAAACAATCGGTTTACAGGTTTACTGAAAGAGAAGGGTGACGTGGTGCTCTTAGGTTTGTTGAAGTGCAGATTTTTTATAACTTGACTGAAAACTTGATGACCCAAGCTCAATCATGAAATGTTGAACACAGTTTTGCAGGGAATACAATAAGCTGTTTTTTGCCAAGTTCAGCCACAGATAATGATCTTTGTCTGTGCCAAGATGACCAACAACTGATCTTTGAGAAACATTTAAACTTGAAACGAAATGTAAAAATAAATGTCCAACCCCAACTGATTGGCCATTATTCAAAGGCAAAAACAATATCTGGAGAGCAGATTAACGAATGGTAGATATAATAGTGATCAATTTAAATATATACAACTACCTTACTGATCGACGTCCAGTTATGGGTGAATGAAATGTGATTATTTGCAAACAGCTGAATTTCTCTAGATATCTCTAGTAAAATAATCATAACACTTTAGATAAATATCTTACCGTTAAGTGTTGTTTCTGCTTCATATAGTCCGTGCAGTATGGGATCTGTACTTGGGGTGTGACAGAAGATTTGTCCCGCATCGTTCATCGCCACATTTCTGATCCTCAGTTTAGCTGAAGACCCCGTCAGCCTCTCGATCTCAATGTCTTTTTGCTTCACCCTGTTGGAGAACTTCGCAAAGGCAAAGTCTGGCTCTTTAGTACTGATGATATTGAATTCAACGTTTTTTTTTTCTGACACCAAATTCGAAGTCCTGCTCATCCGGGCCTTTAAACCCACTAACACTACAGAAGATGGAGATGGGAAATCCTTCCACTCTGTACAGGGGACCATCCTGGATCTGGACCACACGCTGACCGTCGCACTGATCTGTGTGGAGAGTGGCATTAGACAGATAAATTATTAGTCCTATGAAAATTTTCACAGGACAGCTAATAACTTTAAACCCTTAATCTTGTTGACAGCAATTTGTACAGTATTTGGTTTTAATAATGCATGGTTGGGGTTGTCTTTAGTTGAGCATTGCGAAACAATCCAAACTGGGTTACTTTAAATCCCAGTTTTTTTAGGTTCATACTCTTACACCAAGGATACCAATAAAAAAGTTTTAGTTTGAACAAAAAAACAACATGGTTACTATCATCATGGTTCCTACAGTGTTATAGTATTATTACAACATTACTACAGTCAAACCACAGCAAACACAAAAACATTACTACAGTTGTATTTCCTGCAGTGTTGTCATAGTATTACTACAACATTACTATAATAAAGCTACAATACACACCAAAAAACATAGTTTACTACAGTTCCTAGAGTGTTCCCTGCTGAAAAATCCAGCTTAAACCAGCCTAGACTGGTTGGCTGGTTTTAGCTGATTGACCAGCCTGGTTTTAGAGGGGTTTTAGCCATTTCCAGGCTGGTTTCCAGCCATTTCCAGCCTGGTCTTAACTGGTCAGGCTGAAAAATGACCAGCTAAATCCAGCTAAAACCAGCTTGACTAGCCTGCATTAAGCTGGACGTAGCTGGTTTTGGCTGGGCTCCCAGCCTGGCTAGGCTGGTCAAGCTGGTTTTTGCTGGTCATTTTCCAGCCTAATCAGCTAAGACCAGGCTGGAAATGGCTGTAAACCAGCCTGGAAATGGCCAAAACCCCTCTAAAACCAGGCTGGTCGACCAGCTAAAACCAGCCAACCAGCCTAGGCTGGTTTAAGCTGTTTTTTCAGTAGGGTTATCATAGTATTACTACAACATTACTACAGTAAAACCACAGTCAGACAAAAAACATGTTTACTACAGTGTTATAGTATTATTACAACATTACTATAATAAAGCCACAATACATGCCAAAAAACATAGATTACTACAGTCATGGTTCCTTCAGTGTTATTATAGTATCACTACAACATTACTACAATAATACCAATATCAAAAACATCACTACAGTCATATTTACTACATAACTTTCTAAAATAAAACCATGGTTAATTAATTTTCGTAAGGTTGTGTATTCTCTCCTCAAGTGGATTTAATACTAAAACAGTGTATGCAATAGTAAATGAGGGTGAACGGTGTGCTAAATGTGGCTTAATGCAGTTTCCTATGGTATATTCTTTTTTTAAGTGGAAAACACTTTTAATGTCATAAGCTCGACGTTTTTACAGCAGTTTTAACAGTGTAAGCCCTCATGTATGATTTTGTTCCTCATTTGTGTCCAGTTGATCATTAGCTGTGCTGTGCACATCTAATATTCTTCAGTCCACTGTCTATAAGTTTACGCAGATGTTTAGTTGTTATTAGATTACCCTCGAACTCTTTCTCATCATGACACATGTAAGTTATGTCTTGTTTCAACCTGTTTGCGCAGGGAATTGTCTCGCTTTGTTTCAGGATCCTGTTCGCCCGGTTGAAGGTTTATTTTGTGAAACCACAAACTGAATAGCCGACGTGTCCATTTCATATTTACCATAAAAACAGAACGAATCTATTGTTTAGTTTTAGATGAGATATAATATCATTCACAAGTTGTAAAGATCACTTGTAACTTTTACAATATCATTTAATCATCGTTGACAGTCATTCGGCTAGTTGGTTATGTTTGCTAACCGACGGTGAGATCAACAGGTTGTTTTTTTCGAATGAGGGTTAGGACATTGAGACTTACCGCAGCGCAGGAGTCCTGTGAGACACAGCAGAAAAAAGCGCCACAGCTGAAAGCCAAAGTTCACCATCCTCAAATGAACAGATCCTTTTCTCTTACTCTCTTATTTCCTCTCTACATGATAATGCGGGTTTCGACAGGAGCCAGGCTCAACCTGATTCATTTTCTCTGAAGCAATACGGTGACATCACACTTAGACCAGCCGGTCAGGAAGGAAAACCCACAGCGGATATAATCTCTAAATCTAATCTTAAAGTTGTATTTTAACAGAAGAGCTATAGGCTATGCCACCATTTTTGTGTTATTACCATCTATTACATTAATTGTAACGTAGATTAACTTTTTTTAAGGACAGACTTTTTAATGAAGGGTTTTATATCTGTATGTTCCTCAGGTATATTCTTTACAGGTATACAAAATTCAACAGTTGTTCCTAAAAACTATCAACTTTAAACCTTAGCCAATGTTTTGTTTTAATTCTCAATTTATCTGTCACACTTTTAATGTCATAAGACAATCAAAAATGAAACTGCAGGAATTCTTTCACCATTATTTATTTAGATATCTGATCTTCATGTAGGGTGGAAGACAAAAAGAAGAAATAATTGACAATTTGATCAAGAAAGCATACAGCAAAACTGTAATACTGTAGTTTAATGTAGTTTTTACAACAGTAAAATTAGTGTTAAACCCTATAGGAGAAACATTTGGGTCATATAACTATAGTCGTTAAGTTAGGATAGCAACTATAGAATTACTACAGATTAATTCAAGTACTTTACAGCATGTTTAAAAAAAACACAGTATACACTGTAACTTACGTTTACCTTCAGCTTCACTTTATTCATCAGGGATCACCACAGTGGAATGAATCGGCAACTATTACAGCATATGTTTTACACTGCGAATGCCCTTCCAGATGCAACTCAGTACTGGGAAACACCCATACACACTCATTCACACACACTCATACACTACGGCCAATTTAGTTAATCATTTCCCCTATAGCGCATGTGTTTGGACTGTAGGGGAGACCGGAGCACAAGAAGGGAACCCACACCAACACGGGGAGAACATGCAAACTCCACACAGAACCTTCATCTGATCCAGCAGGGGACTCAGCTAATCACTGAGCCACCATGTCGTCTTTGTATTATTTCTTTATTACAATTACAACAGAGCTCAACAAATGTAAAGCTTGTGAGAGGCTGTAGCTATGTTTCAATCCACCTATATTTATGGACGTTCTGGATTATCGCATAGAAAATGATCGATGATTTTGTTCTCTTTGACTCATCGGATGTAAACACTGATTTATTCTCAAATGTTTTATGTGATTTTCCAGTTTTGTGTATTAATCTAACTCACATGTTTGCATGGCAACATAGCTATGAGTACCTTAAACTCTGTTCTTCAAGTCAAACTCATCTTCATATCAGTGTCATCATCATAATAAAGCATTGATTTGAATATCTGATAAGAAAAGCTATATATCATCAACAATTGAAGAGTTAAAATAAAAATATAGGTTTAGGATGAACTCATAAGACAGTCAATCACTAAAACACTAACAGTTTTGTATATATTTTTATTAAATACTATTATTATCTGTACTTAAACATTATCTATTAAAATAGTTAATAAACAACAATACAGAGATGCCTAGCAAATCAGTACAAACAACATCAACAAATCAATGAAGCGATATAATTTGAAATCTGTTTGTTTTGCAACAAAAAACTAAAAATTAGATTATAAGACTAAAGACTGTCAGATATTCCTAAAATGAATTACATTTCATACCTGGACACTATAGTGTAGATTTCAGAACAAGTGTCCATGATAAAGTTGCTCTATCTAGGTTTTGTGAGTGCTGAAATGCTGCTTGAAGTCAAACAGGTGCTATCCTTATGAATAAATGACATATTTTAAGTCTAAAAAGCTACTTTTAGGCAACACAGTGGATAAGTTGGCGGTTCATTCTGCTGTGGTGACTGAGCCAAAGGAAAATAAATGAAAACCCCTTCTGGCCTAAAATAACTCTCAAAAATACAGTGTCACTCAACAACAGCAGTGAATGGGAGAGTCCCACAAATACATTTCTTTGAATTCCAATTTGCACAAATAATAATATAAAAACTCCATGATAGTTTAATCATGACAAAAACAATAAAAATAGTGTCAATATTATTAGCCTAATGCTGTCAAATGTACTGTCCCACAGCCACACACTTTGCATTACAAACACCTCGCATAGCTTTTTTATAATTCGATGATAAAATACAAAGAATAGCTTTATAAATGTATATATATATATTTAAAAAAATCTAAATTATTTCAATAATTTAATAAATATTTGAATAAGGCGCTGAAAAGTGCGAGTGTAACGATCACACACATCAGTCAAAGCATGTGTTTACACTGACAAACAATGGAAAAGCTGAATGTTTTCATCTAGACAGCATTGATTTATTTCTGAAGACCTTACTTCTGTTCCTCCTCAAGTTCACCATGATTTCTCTTTAGCTGTATATGTCATCCTCTTTCCATTATTTCTGATGAACTTTCAGTGTCTTCCTTTCCTTCAATAATATCATATTCGCTATTATCACTCATAAATCTGAGTCAGTGTCACTTTCCTCACCGATGTTCTCACACCGAAGTTGACTCTCTCTTTCTGTAGAGTTCTGTTTGCTCAGATGTGCTTGCTTTTGAAGCTTGTCGCTCTGTGTTTCGTGCTGTTCATCCTCTGGCACAGACAGGTTATCTTTTCTCCGGTCCTGATCAGGATTAGGATCAGGATCATTATCATTTAAATGTTTATTAATCCCTGCATCTGGAGGATCATTGTTCTGCTTCATGTCTTCTTGTTTTGGCTCACAGCTCTTATCTCTCTGTGCTTTATTATCATCATCTTCTGATATCGCTTTGGCTGTTTCTTCATTTTGCAGAACCCTCTGCATCATCATCATCATCATCATTTTGTTCAGCTTTTGTTTCAATATCTTCTTTGTTGTCGTCAGATTTCACAGTCTTGTTCTCGTCATCTATATCTGTATCCGCTCTACGGTCTTTTAGACTGGAAAATGCATCACTGTTGTTTTCTATTGGAGGTTTCTCTGAATCTGTAGCAAAAGTGAACAAGGAAAATCATCCACTACTTCAACATACAGATGGAGACTAAATTATTAGCTGTGCTGTGACTATTCCTTTTTTAAATAATTCCAAGTGTAAACCATGTTTTAATAACTAGTTTCTAATATTTTTAAAGTCTTTCCATGATGACAGCTCATAATATTAGACTAGATATTCTTCAAGACACTAGTATTCAGCTTAAAGTGACATTTAAAGGCTTCACTAGGGTAATTGAAACATGTAAGCACTCTGATTAACTCTTTTTCCTTCTTCGTGTGTTTACTCTTTTGCACGCCAAATCCCACCATTTCCCACAAAACCGCCACTCCAGCAAAGGTAAAACTGGCCGTTCCCACATGATTTGTGTTAAGCCCAAATCCAATGCAGCGCTCTGTGTGTAGCTTCACACATTAGAAGTAGAAAAGTAAAATAAAGATCTGATATGAGCCAAGAGAAGACATTTCCCATGCCTGGCATTTTGTTGATCTCTCTCACATTTGTACTGTGAAGCTTGAGAGACCCAGAAAGATATCTAAAATAACTCAAAACACTGTTGTTTTTGCTTAAATAAGAAATTCATTTACGCTTCAGATGCCTCGAGGGTGAGTAAATGATGGGTTATTTTCATTTCTGGGAGAACTAACCCTTTAAAGCTCTTTTAATGTAAATGTATTTTCTGTGTGTGAATCAAGTTTTGTTTCCTCAGACAAACATATTTCACCTGTGTTTTGCTGGTCCTTTTCCTCTCCGTTTACCTCCTCTTTCTTCTCTCCAGGTATTTTGACATTATTCTCATCATCATCACCATCATCAATCTTGAATTCTTCTGGTGTCTTGTTCAGGTGCTCAAGTGACGTCTTTCCAATGTCATTCCCCTTTTCCAGTTCATCTCTTTGTCCTTCCTCCTCCTCCTCATCTCGGTCTTCTTGGAGTTTTTGAGTTTCGTCAGGTTTGCTGTAGGCATTTTCTTCTTCTATAACTGCATGTAGGCTGTTTTCACTTCTGTACAGCTCTTCCTCATTTCCATTGTGATTCAGAAGTGCTGTTTTTTCTTCATTTTCACCTGTATTGTCTGATCCATTGCCCTCATCCTGTTTTTTATCAGAGTCATTTTGATATTTAAGTCTCATTTGACTGGGAAGAGTGGCTTCAGATAAAGCTGAAACAAAGCAAATCACTTAAAAACAGACTCAAAAGGCAATCTCTGAGCACTGCAAACAAACTAAATGGATTCTAGTCCACATATCTAAAAATTCTTAAATCAAGAAGCCCTTTCTAGACAAGCACAACACATTGTCTTGTTTATTAAGGAATAATGAGTCAAAATGAAGTGAGTTTTTCTTAAAAGAAGCTAAATAATCTGACAACGGTTAAGCAAAGTAATGTTACATCAAAAGGAAAAACAAGATCAGCAGATTATTTTGTGGTTTGTCAATGATTTATTTGGCATTTTTAGTCTTTTAATTTAATTATTTAGCGTCACTGTTCCAAAACATTTTAAATATTTCTTAAGATTAAATATATTGTGTTGAATGGGAAATTATTTTACAGTGGTAATCACAATACTGTGATATTTTTATCCAGGGTTATCACACCCTCAGAGTCTCATACCGGCTATGCTAGTCAACATCCGACTGCTTGTTAATTATATCTCTTTTTAAGCCCCGTTGAATATTCAGAGGGAAATATGATTTCAATGCAGATATTCACAAAATATTATAAATATACACAAAGTTTGATCTTACCATTTTCAGGGTCCCTTTTCTTCTGTTCAGACCTTGCTTCTCGTTAGCGTACATGCAAGAAAATGATGTTAATCTTTGTAATATAAACTTTCTGAGACATGATGAGTGTCAATTAAACGGTAATGTGTTTTTTTTGTTTCATGGCACTTACACTTTCTCCTCCTGTAGATGAATACTGCCAGTATAATGAGGAAAATGAATAGTAGTATTACGAATAGGACTGGAAGAATCACCTGAAGCCTTGCTGCTGCTGCTGCTCCTGCACACAATCAATAAAACACAGCGTCAGTATCAGAGGCTACACTGAAAAACCTGAAACTTCTGTGTCGTTTGTTCAAAGTTCATTTGTATATTGGGCTAGGGGAAAAATGATGGTTTCTGATTAATAAAACAAACCCGCTTGAGTTTAAAAACATTAGTTCTGCTTAAAGTTATATTTTTCTTTAAACCAGCAGCCTTCATGTTATGGTTTATGTGTGTTCAGTTTTTATATATTTCTAATATGAGTTTTAATATCATCTTACATTACATTAATATCTATACTGAAAGCACCAGCAGATAAAATGACTGCCAATAGCATAGACGAACATTATATATATTTATTATAGTTTAGTCCAGTACAGCTTCACTTCGACTTTGGTTTGACTTAAAAACCAAGGTAATTCAATTAATTGATCGTCTATAAAAACAATATTTTACCTTTGAGTAAATGTATTATTTTCTTCTTTGAGCAGATTAAATAATTTGATTAATATTAAATTACATTTTAATCTACATTTTAGATCAAAACTATAATTTGGGTGTAATTTATATTTAGCTGTAAAAAATCACACTAGTTGTTTAGGTTGGTCCAAAGCAAGATTACTTTGATCTAAGGCGGAAAAAAGAGTATTTCTGTTTTCTACTTTAAAGTAGAACATATATTTACTGTCTCTATATTGAACAGTCTTCTTATTTTGACTAAATACATTTTTTTTCTTGAACATAACAAATATTTTTGATTTAGATTAATGGGCGTCACGGTGGTGCTGTGAACTGGACTACAAATAACATCATGCACTTCACACACACACCAGTTTCTGATTCCCTCTGATTACAAGTCATGAACGCGCATACGCTGATGATGATGATAGACAACCTTATTTAACACTAGATCATGTCATTCACCAATTAGAAAACTCTATAGAGACACACACTATGTCCAGTGTGATTGTTGTCAGGTCAGCTGGTGCAGGAATTATATTTCCCCAAAACCGGCATAGGGGTAAAGTTGGTTTTATATCTGCACATTTGGACTTTCTCCTCAATAATATAACTTCAGATAAGTATTGTTTGCAAATTCTGAATAGTGAAATCATATAATCAGACAGAGTTGTTTTGAAGTCATGCCAACATGCTATTTCAGACCCAATATTCAAAGTAGGCAGAAGAGCACTATTTACTCATGTTTTCAGATTCAACTAAATACAAATCAGATCAGAAAAAAGCAGTGCTAAAAACAGAAATATCCTGCCATCGTTTTACATTACACTTACGTTATCAAGATAACCGGTGACTTATTTTACACTTTCAATTGTGCTCGCTGACCCTCGTACATTGCTTGTTTTCATCTCCTTTTGCACTTGAACATCTTCTGTGCATATAAACCCATTCATAAACAAAAACACAATCTACATCAGCTTTGGTGATTAAAATAGTTTTAAAACCTGTTTATATTCACCTCACACACACACACACACACACACACACATTGCTGAGTCTTGTTTTGCCTAGCGAACATTACAAAGCGTTTTTTCCTGTTTGTCTTGATTCATGTCTTGTTTAGTGTTTTGATTCTTTGCCGCCTGACCATTAGCCTGTATTTTGACTTCGTATTGTGGATTATCTTTAAGCTACTGTTTGCTTCTGTTTTTGACTTCTCTGTAAAATAAACCGCATGTGCATTTTTGCAATGCATTGCCTTTGGACTTTCAGACTACTGACGTACCTCATAGAAGCATTAGTTTTTTCTACTTCATTTGCATACTATTAATGTTGCAGAATTTGTTCCCCATGGTATCAAAAATGGTATCGAATAATGAGATTTTTCCACAAGTTGGAAATTTTAGTATCGTGACAACACAATCGTATACCGTGATAAAAGCTTCAGCAATTAATCGCATCAAGAACATGTAATATCATTATAAGCCGACCTGTGACGCAGTCTTGCAGATTGAAGTCTGTTGTTTTGCTGCTGACTTCATTCTTCACAGTGCACGTGTAGATGGAGTCGCTGTTTTTCTGCTGCTCGTCGATGATCAGTTCTGCTCCCGGATGATCGATCACGTTCGGCCCGCTCCATTTATACAGCAGCGGAGTCTTGTAGTCCACTGAACACAACAGCTCTTGAAGATTTGAGGCCTCGTTCACTTCACAGGTCACTCGAGGATCTGGAAGAACATCTGAAACCCAAAAGCAGACAGGATTAGAGGATATAAAAACTCTCTGATATCAAAGACAGACACATACACTCTAATCCAGCCACTGTAATTTAAAGAAGACCTATTATTCCCCTTTTTACAAGAAATTTCTGATATGAAGTTTCAGCTCAAAAAAACACACAAATAATGTTTTGTGATGCCTAATTGTGGTGTTTTGGTGACTGTCGCTTTAAATTCAAATGAGATTTTTTCAGAAGAGGGCGGAGCTACAATCACCTGTGCGTCACCATAGTGACAGATATAAAACAGCAGTGTGTGTGTTGTCAGTGCTGGTCAGGTGTGCATGTGTGCTTCAGTGTGTGTGTGTGCTTCATGCTTCTGTCAGTCTATGTCGCTCCTGCCGGTGCTTCATCTAAATCTCCACATCTATAATCCTCTTAGTCTATGCTGACATTATCTTCAGCAGCTCAAACACTCTAATGGCTAATGGACAGACGGCTGCTTCTCACTCAGGGCTGCTGTTTATGCTAATGAGGGAGAGATGGGCACTAGTGGGCGGGGCTTTCCCCCTCTGATGACACGTACAAAGGGAGAATGTCAATCAAAGTGTTTCTGCAGACTGTTTTGATCAAGTCTGATTAGAACTAATATAATTCATTGATGTTGACCATTAGAGGCTGGAGAGATTCACACACTGCTGACACACACACTACTGGGGTTAAACCCCTTATAAAAGGGATTTCTGCATAACAGCTGCATTTTATTATCTAGTCTCCTGCTGTCTCATGATGAGCTGCATATAACTCACCCAGAACAGTTAAAGTATGTCTGGAGCTCTGAACTTTCCCGTTGATCGTGATGTCAGACTGGTATTGTCCACCATCTTGACTGGCCAGTTTCTTTATTGTGAGCTGTCCTGTTTCGAAATCAAGCTCCACACGGTCTTTGAATGAGCCGTATTCCTCCATCTCACTGTTGTCGTACTCCACAACCTTATCTCCATTGTGTTTCCACAGGATTTCTACAGGTTTCCCACGAATGCTGGGAGATAACGTGATCAGGCCTCCCATTTCTGCATATTCCTCACAGAAAACAAAATCTACAGGAGAAGAAGATGATATTTGTTAAAGTACTCCTGACACTCACAACAACAACATGTGCAGGTCACAATTCACACCAAAATCTGAAGATACATTTAAGATTTTATGTTTTACTACAGACTGTTTGTATCATGCAGTTGAAGACTAACTAATACAGTTTTAACAATTATTTTTAAATATTTTCCAAGTGATGTTTAACAGAACAAAGAACAATATATTTTTATTCCAGAGAAAGTCTTATTTCTTGTAGATTTGCTGCTGGAATTAAATGATAATGTTTAAAAAGGTTAATGTAAACAGCACTTTTGGAAATATTTAAATTATTATTCAAAAGTCACAGCATGGAGAATAATTTTGTCTTCCACTCTACATATGTTGTTTATTTTACATTTTTAAAGATGCTTCAGCAGTTTTAAGACATCCCCAAAATGTTGCAATGGCATTAATTGTTATTAGACTTACTGATGTAGTATTTACAATATAACAGTGTCATTATAGTGTAATACATTATTAATGTTTTTAATTAAAGTGGTGACACTTTACAATAAAGTCTATTAGTTAACATTAGTTATCTAACATTAATTAATGAGGAAACATTTGTTTATTAATGTTTAATTAGTAAACATATAGATGTTCATTGTTATCTCCTGTCAGTACACAGTCATTAAATTATATTTACCATCAAATATTAGTTGTTTATGAAATTAGGATAAAAAAAACGAGTCAATTCCCTGTTTCATTAACATGTAATAGGTTAGCTAATGTATTAGTTCAAAACAAACATGGCTTCAAAATAAATCACATATTGATTGAAACCTACATGAAGAATAATGTAGTCAATTATAGTACATGCTATAATATTTTTGAACCATGTTATCTACAGTTTCCATGGCAACACAACTATAGTAATATAAACAACTGACCCAGTACTGTAGTTTTCTATATAGGGAAACTATTCTAATACACCAGTTTACTGTAGTAAAAAGTAAAGTATACTACAGTATTTATTACAGTTTATCAGTTCAGTATAGTTATTACATATGATTTACAACAAAAGTAGTAAAAACCATGTAGATACAGGATACTACACAGTAGTATTTACAGTAACCTGCTGTAGTATTTGTTATGTCAAGCTGTGAGCCTTATTATCTGTTCAAAGTACAAAGTTCAGTCAAAAAAAAAAAAGATCGCTGAAATTGTGTTACTCGACTGTTTTGAATATATAATTAATCTCTATTTCTGTATTGTAGACTGTCAAATTAACTCTGAATTTGTCTTTGAGTAGCTATTTATTGACCGAAACTTGTCCGTGTATCGACCTGAATGTTATTCCCCTCACAAGACACTGCACCTGTCGGAGAGATTAGCCTAGCATTTCTCTGCCTGTTTTACGAGTTTCTCCAGTCCATGTTTAAAAAGAATATAATAGGGCTTACCTGGAAAACAGAGGCAGGTGAAGAACAGCCAAACCCGCACCACAAACTCCATTTCGGCTCCTGACGGTGTTAGTTTCTTTCCTAACCGCGTGTTATTTAATGTCGGTGTGAAGTGTAAAACCCATCTGCTGTATAAATCTCGACAGTGAAGGCCAAAAGACTGAAAATAAATGATAAAGTTGTGTTTTGAGGCCGAGAATACCGAAAGTGAAAAACCCCCAGCAGTATCAGGTGAACTTTGAGGAGCGAATGGGCGGAGACACAAACACACCTTTACACGTAGAGCAGAACAGCGGCCTCTTTCACTGTGAATACAGTTTTGTTCATTTATTTATTAATCTAATCGTTTTAAATGTATTTTAATTACATAATTTATCATTTCTGTCATTTATTTACTTTTGTCTTTTTCTGTCCCTCTAAATGTAATTCCCTTCGCTATGTATTGTTTAGCCGTCCCAAAGCCTTGACTCTAAGCTCTTTCTTTGACTATTGCTATTCTCTTCATTACATGTATTTCAAATACATATTTCAAAAATATAAAGTAGTATTTCGTCATTTGTATTTGGTAGGGTTTATGAAAATGGGTTAATGTTTTGTATCAATATACTTTAGTGTCTTGTATTTTTGTATTTCTATAACACTGTACAACACTTTGTAAAAAGTCAACACGGTGACGTCGTGTAAATGCAGCCTCAGATTGATGCTCTCTCAGTTATTGAAGAAGGTGGTCAAAGCTTGGAGGATGGGTGGAAATTATGCAACACCCACAAAGAAAATAACAGACAAATGGCATGGATATATTTGGTCCACAAGTCCACAATCATTGAAAATAATATACTGTACAATGCCTTGACCAGTAATATGTACTGGCAGTATAGTGTGCAATGCATTAACAATGCTGCAGGTGGAAACACAGAGGAACTTAACAAGTATGAAACACCTAAAGATGGTGGACTGATGTTCACGGGGTAAACTGAAACTCTTCCAGTTAAAGAACACCTGAAAAACTCTTGGGAGAATGAGAAACTGCACAAATGAAAGTAGTTTTAGGTGGATTGCTGATTATATATATATATATATATATATATATATATATATATATATATATCTGTTATACAATCAGTGTGTGTGTTTCTCCACCAGATGGCAGGATTGTATAATTGAATGATGTACAGTAAAACTTTTAGTAACTTTTAGACTATTACTTTGATGTAAATAGCCGAGCCAGATTATGCCTTTTCAAAGTATTTGTTTATTTTATTTTATTTAAAATAAATAAAATTAGGACACTCCAGGTGCTCCGGTTTCCACCACAGTCCAAACACATGCGGTACAGGTGAATTGGGAAGGCTAAATTGTCCACAGTGTATGAGGGTGAGTGAGTGTGTATGGGTGTTTCCCAGAGATAGGTTGCGGCTGGAAGGGCATCCGCTGTGTGGAACATGTGCTGGATAAGTTGGCGGTTCGTTCCGCTGTGGCGACCCCAGATTAATAAAGGGACTAAGCTGAAAAGAAAATGAATGAATGGAAATTAGAACAGCACGGTGGAGCAGTGGGTAGCACTCTCGCCTTGGCTGAGTCGGTTTGCGTTTCTGTGTGGAGTTAGCATGTTCCCCCCGTGTTGTCTAAGCCGAAAAGAAAATGAATGAATAAATAAAATTAAACCGGTTCCACTTTATATTAAATGTTTAAAAACAATGTTCCTCAGAGACAGAGAGGAAGACATTTGGATATTTCATCGAGCGCAAGCCTAAGCTGAACAAGCAATCTCCGACCCCCCAGGGGCTGCTGCATCATGAATCCTCATTCATCTAGAAGTGATATCATCACATGGGTCTATGAATACTGCGGCAAACGTTTATCAAGTACCACAATACAGAGTTACATCCACAAGCGCCAGTTAAAACTACAGTTAAAGAGCTGTGCCAAAAGGAAGCCCTATGTTAACAGTGTCCAGAAGCGCCGTGGACTTCTCTGGGCTCGGTGGCATCTGGGATGGACCATCACACAGTGGAAACGTGTACCGTGCTCAGATGAACCCGTGTTTTTGGGAGAAATGGACATCGTGTGCTCCGGATTAAAGAAGAAATGGATCATCCAGACTGTCACCAGCAACAAGTCCAAAAGCCAGGGTCTGTCATGGTATGCAGAGTGAACCGCCAACTATTCCAGCATCTGTTTTATGCAGCGGATACCCTTCCAGCCACAACCCAGCACTGGGAAACACCCATGCACATTTGCATTCACACCCACACATACACTATGACCAATGTAGCTTATTCAATTCAATAAAAAAGTCGGGTCCCAACGGGCTTGGGTTCAAATGCAGGGCTCTACAATGCATTACTTTACTCAAGAACAGTAACATTATTACATAACCCGCATTACCTGTAATGCATTACTGCCAACACTGATCACAACACCTGCCCCACCTCTGAGCTTTTCTGATTGGTCATCTGCATTGGAACTAACAGCAGCTGTGTTTCCATCCAAAATTGTGAATTAACTTTATGCTCAAAACTGGATTACCGCATAAAAGACGTCTCCAATAGACGTGCGAATAAAGCAGCGTTTCCATCCAACGAGTTAAAGGAAACAAAATCGTCACTTCCTGATAAACTGGCGCCAAAAATCAATAGTAAAAACTGAATTTGCTGTGGTAGGAGAAGCTGCGTTAATCTTGCGCCTCTTGCGCCTCAGAAGACAAATGTTGACACGCAATAAACGCGCGGTGGCGTTTGAAGGCGTGAGACGCGGAGCAGACGCTCTTGATTCTGGAGGTCATTAATAATATAATAACACTGATATTAAAACGGTTAAGTCATTTAGAATGAGCAAAACAACAGTTCAGATGTGTTACAGCGTGCTCAGCCTGCTGGTTTGTCCATTCACACACATTTTCATCATCACATGATCTCTTATAACAACATCACATGACCTTTTTTTAATGCACATACTGAAATTTGTTCGGTAAAAGTGTTTCTATCGTAGTTTATGCGCATCTTTTCTTATCGAATAAACAGTTTCTCCTCAGTTATGCGCATATGTTTTTATGCGCATTTCCAAAATGAAAATAGCTGGATGGAAACGTTGCTAGTAATGAGCGGCGCTGCATGTTCACGTAAAAATGATTTAATCTCGCGGAAAAGACACGAGTTTAACAATCATTTTTGAAGATATAACTTCTCTTCTTCCTCAAGTTGTTGGGCGTCTTCATCATTTCGTCCTCTTTCCATGATTTCTGATGAACCTCCAGTGTTTTCCTTCTCACAACTCTTACTGCCATCTTCACATGGTTTCGATTCACCAATATCATATTCACTATTATCACTTATAAATCTGAGTCAGTTTCACTTTCCTCACTGATGTTCTTTCGTTGAAGCTTATCATCTTTATCTGATGAATGAATTTATTCTGATGAACTTTCAGTGTCTTCCTTTCCTTCAATAATATTATATTCGCTATTATCACTCATAAATCTGAGTCAGTGTCACTTTCCTCACCGATGTTCTCACGCTGAAGTTGACTCTCTCTTTCTGTAGAGTTCTGTTTGCTCAGATGTTCTTGCTTTTGAAGGTTGTCACTCTGTGTTTCGTGCTGTTCATCCTCTGGCACAGACAGGTCATCTTTTCTCTGGTCCAGATCAGGGATCTTTACTTCATTATCATTTAAATGTTTATTAATCCCTGCATCTGCAGGATCATTGCTCTGCTTCATGTCTTCTTGTTTTAGCTCACAGCTCAGGCTTTTATGATCTTCCTCCTGTGTGTTTGCTCCTGTGGTCTGTTGATCCTCATTTCTGGCTGTTACTTCACCCTCATTCTGCTGCTGAGCTGACGTTTCTCCACTTTCATTCCTCTTTTGTGGCTTCTGGCTCTCTTCTTGTTGACCGTACTGATACGACTGTGCTGTAGATGTTCCTTGTGTGGCTAAATATTGGAGCACACCAACAGACAGAACACAAAAATCATTTGTAGGTGTTATTACTTGCTGAATACATATATTTAGAATTTTACATTGTAAGCTCTTTTATATCTTACTGTTTTACATCTTAATTCGCATTGTGAGTAATAGAAGTTGTTTTGATAGAGTTTTATCATTAATTAATACAGCCTCGTTAATCTTTTTATGGTCATTTTTACTGTAGGCTTTGGAGCCTGACTACTCATTCATTCATTCATTCATTTTCTTTTCAGCTTAGTCCCTTTATTAATCTTGGGTCAGCACAGCGGAATGAACCGCCAACTTATCCAGCACATGTTTTACGCAGTGGATGCCTTTCCAGCTGCAACCCATCACTGGGAAACATCCATACACACTCATTCACACACACACTCATACACTATGACCAATTTAGCTAACCCAATTCCCCTATAGCGCATGTGTTTGATTGTACTTAAGGGGCGACCTTCTTACTGTGAGGTGATCATGCTACCCACTGCGCCATCGTGACGCCCTCTTGGCTAATAATTAAGAACTACATTCAAGTAATTTTCCACCCAAAACCAAACATTTACTCTCCCTTTACTTGTTTCACACCTCTATGAGTTTCTTCTCTTGAACACAGAAAAAGATATTTTGAAGAATGCTGAAAACACCTGTAACCATTGAAGTAGAATGTATTTGTTTTTCCCACTACAGAAGTCAGTGGTAACTGGTTTTCAGCATTCTTCAAAATATCTTCTTTACTAAATGATCGTTTGAGATTGAGTAAATAGTGAGTAAACTTTAATCTCTGTGTGAACTAGCCCTTTAAAGAATCTTTAAAATGATATATAAACTAGAGGAACAAAGCTTTACGCTCCTTTAATGTAAATATAACACACATGAGTGAACATAAACACATGTAGAGATCTCTTTACCTGTGCTTTGTTGGTCCTTTTGCTCTTTGTTTCCTTCCTGTTTTTTCTCTTCTGATATTTTGTCTTTATAATCAGAATTATTAATGTTGAGACCTCCTAGTTTCTCAGTCAGTTCTTTAACTGACATCTCTCCCATTTCATTCCCCTTGTCCAGTTTCTCTGTTTGTCCTTCCTCCTCTTCATCTTGGCTTTCTTGGAGTTTTTGAGTTTCCTCAGCTTTTCTGTTGGCATTTTCTTCTTCTACAACTGCATGTCGGCTGTTTTCATTACTGCACTGCTCTTCCTCATTTCCACTGTCCTTCAGAGCTTTTGCTTTTCCTCCATTTTCACCTGTTTTGTCTGATCCATTGGGGAAGATGGCTCCAGATGAACCTGAAATAAAGCAAACTAATGAATAAATAAAGTAAACAATAGCCTTTTAAATAAGTATAAATAAACAAAAGGCTTATTTTGCAATTGAATGTCATCACTGGGCCTTACATTGCTCACTTCATATTACTAAAAGGAACAGTGTATTTCCCAGACATGTGCATCTTTCCTACAGCGTCAGTACACTGTACACTCACACACAACAATATATAGATTTTTTTTGTTGTTGTTTTTGTGTACATCAAGTTTTGTTTCCTCCGACAAATCTATTTTACCTGTGTTTTGCTGGTCCTTTTCCTTTACATTTCCCTTCTCTTTTAACTCACTTGGTATTTTGACATCATTAACACCTTCATCAATCTTGAGAAGTCCATTTTTCCCAATCCCAAGATCAATCTCCTCTTCATCTTGGCCTCCTAAGAGTTTTTCCTGCTCAGTTTCATCAGGTTTGCTGCAGGCATTTTCCTCTGCTAAAACTGCATTTTTGCACCGCTCTTCCTTATTTCCACTGTGATTCAGAGGTTCTTTTTCTTCAGAAGATCCTGAAACAAAGCAAACTACTTAAAACCAGACCCAAGAGTCAATCTCTGAAGGCATTTATTCTCAACAAGAGCAGAGAGTTTATAGAGATTTACAGCTGGAATTGTAATGTCAACATATCCAATGATGCGACAACGTTATTACAATTAATAATATTAGAAAATCAGACACATTATTAATCCACACGTTATCAACACATTATTATATGAAATGATCTTCCAAAAATGCATTGGTAACTCTCTAATAAACAGCAGTCAAAGATTTGCTTCCAAAGTCAAATTTAAAGATTTTTCAAGCATTTAGTAAAAGTTAATCTGATTTAACTAAAGAAATGAAGGCAGTACGATTATTGTTTACAGTGCAGTACATTAAAAATAATCATGTATGTACATAAGAGCATTGTACTATTATAAAATTAAATGCAAGTGCATAGTAATTAAGGCCACTTAACATGAAGTGCGACCGAAAAATGTGTACTAAACCAACTGTACTGTTTGGGTTTTTATTATTCTATTTGAAATGACGCATTTCTAGGATGTTTAAATCTGGCTAAAGCGCATGATGTGAAATTATAACATATCATACACATACAAATACTGCTTTTTTATTGTTATTCTCAGATCAGGACATTCATCCCTTCAATGTGTATTGTTCACATTGACTCCCCTTTGGTTACGCTAGTGGCTGTTTTTGCTCCATTGACTTCCATTATAATCTGTTTTTTAATAGTAATGACATTAGCAATAACAATGACCATGACAGCATATACTCATGCATTCTAGATTGTTGATTGTTTTCCCTGTTAGGAAGAGGGACATTGTGCCATTCTTACTGTTGATCATTAGTTGTCAGTATTAAGCCTTTAGATCAGCCTGTGCTGAAGAATTTCAGTGGAGAAGAGTTCAGTGGAGTAAAACAGCAGATTATAGTGTGTTTCTGTGTAGAAATAAACTTACTGTCAACAATCAAGTAAGTACAATCAATAAATGTGATAATAATGGATGTCAATGGGGCAAAAACAGCCCCCAACATAACCAAGGGGGAGTCAATCTGCCCAGAGTGTATTGTTGAGTCATCACATTTGCTCAAACACAGAGAAAGCTGTGGCCAAATTAACACTCAAAATCAGCCCAGAGTGGATGATAACAACCCAGGGTTTTGAAATAAGAAAGATTTTGTATTTTGTTAATTATGCATCTCGTTTTAAGCCACGCTTAATCTTGAGAGGGAACAATGTCAATGACTTCAATGAAGATAGCAATGAAGAAGTTTGATCTTACCATATTCAAGGTTCGTTTTCTTCTCTCCAGTCCTCCTTGCTTCTCGTTAGCATACATACAAGAAAATGATGTTAATCTTTGTAATATAATCTTTCTGATGCAATCAGTGTCAATTACAGGGTGATTTGTTATTTCTTCTTTCACTTACACTGCATCTTCTTGTAGATGAATATTGCCAGTATAATGATCAGAATGAGTATTATTACTGTTAAGACTGGGAGAATCACCTCAAGCTTTACTCCTCCTGCACACAGAATCAATAAAACACAGAGTTTATACCAGGTCATTAATGTGCTGAATGCAAAATGATTCACCCTCCTGTGAAATATTTGTTCTTTTTCAGATATTTCTCATGTGATATTTAATGGAGCGAGGACATTATACATCACAGTATTTCCTCTAATATTTGTTCTTCTGGAGAAAGTCTTATTTGTTTTATTTCAGCTAGAATAAAAGCAGTTTTTAATAGTTTTAAAGCCATTTTAAGGTCATTATTATTAGCCCCCTTCAGCAATATTAGTTTTGGATTGTCTCCAGAACAAATCACTGTTATACAATGACTTGCCTAATTACCCTAACTTTACCCTAATTACCCTAGTGAAGCCTTTAAATGTCACTTTCAGCTGAATACTAGTGTCTTGAAATATATCTAGTCAATGAGTTATTAAAACTATTATGTTTAGAAATGTGATAAGATTTTTACAGATAACCGCTGCACCCCTATCGTATACCGTGATAAAAGCTTCAGCAATTAATCACATCAAGAACATGTAATATCATCATAAGCCGACCTGTGATGCAGTCTTGCAGATTGAAGTCTATTGTTTTGCTGCTGACTTCATTCTTCACAGTGCACGTGTAGATGGAGTCGCTGTTTTTCTGCTGCTCGTCGATGATCAGTTTTACTCCCGGATGATCGATCATATTCGGCCCGCTCCATTTATACAGCAGCGGAGTCTTGTAGTCCACTGAACACAACAGCTCTTGAAGATTTGAGGCCTCGTTCACTTCACAGGTCACTCGAGGATCTGGAAGAACATCTGAAACCCAAAAGCAGACAGGATTAGAGGATGTAAAAACTCTCTGATATCAAAGACAGACACATACACTCTAATCCAGCCACTGTAAATTAAAGAAGACCTATTATTCCCCTTTTTACAAGCTGTAAAATGCATCTCTGCTGTCTCTAGTGTGTGTGTGTTTGAGTTTGAGCTGTAAATATCACACAGATACTGTTCTCCAGCTCTCTGAAACGGACCCTTTCAGGCTTTGATCCTAATTATGGCGTTTTGGTGACTGTCGCTTTAAATTCAAATGAGATTGTACTCTTTTTCAGAAGAGGGCGGAGCTACAGGCGCCTGTGCATCACCTAGTGACAGATGTAAAACAGGACTAGCGTTATCAGTGTGAAAAAGTAAACAGAAGTGTACCAGTCTATGGAGACTCCTGCCGCTATTCATTTGTGCATCTATAACTCTACGTTCATAATCCTCTTAGAGTGTACTCACACTATCCCAAGTGTGCTTAGGCGAGTTTGACCCTCATATCCCAGTTCATTTGAACTTATAAAGCTCTACTGACTCTTTAGAGAAATCTAACTCCTTTCCACAAATTTAACGTAAAAAATTGAATGTAATTGTTGGCATTTTGGATGAGAGCATGGCGTAAGGACCAACAGGAGAGTGTTGTTTTAATGGAGAGTCAAATGGAGTCTCAGAGAATAGTGTCAAACAGCCGTGTATGTATCCTGTTGCAAAATGCTTGATTTACATGTCTGTACTGCACTTTATTTATGCGACTGAAAAAGGAATACTCCACATGTCTTAATTTAATTTGGGGTTAATTCGATTATCAGCATATCTAAAGTGTATTGCATGTGCTAACATCCATGATTAATCTGTAGCAGCCTCTGTTTTGATGCAGCAGTCGTTGAAAATAAAACACAGTTACTCATCATATCTGCCCAAGCAACCGAAGGACAAGCCAGCCTGGGTTGCGAGGTGTGTGCAAAGCACTTGATTTGTGGTTCAAATCCAATCACACCTTCGATATTTAATGTTAATCTTACTCTGAATCTCCATCACGCTAACATCACAACTCACAAGGTAACTTTTCACCTCTACGCAAAATCTCGTGATTTAATCTCGTGAGATCTCATAACACGAGATCTCGTCACACCCCTTATGTTTACCATTAGATGCTGGATATGTTCACACACTGCTGTCACACAACTGTTTAAACCCTTTATTAAAAAAGTGATTTTTTCCATTATAGGTGCACAATAATATCTAGTTCATGCCTCTACTCCTGCTGTTTAACGATGAGCTGCATATAACTCACCCAGAACAGTTAAAGTATGTCTGGAGCTCTGAACTTTCCCATTGATCGTGATGTCAGACTGATATTGTCCACCATCTTGACTGGTCAGTTTCTTTATTGTGAGCTGTCCTGTTTCGAAATCAAGCTCCACACGGTCTTTGAATGAGCCGTATTCCTCCATCTCACTGTTGTCGTACTCCACAACCTTATCTCCATTGTGTTTCCACAGGATTTCTACAGGTTTCCCACGAATGCTGGGAGAAAACGTGATCAGGCCTCCCATTTCTGCATATTCCTCACAGAAAACAAAATCTACAGGAGAAGAAGATGATATTTGTTAAAGTACTCCTGACACTCACAACAACAACATGTACAGGTCTGAAGATACATTTAAGATTTTACATTTAAATGATTTTCTTTTTAAGACTTTTAAGATTACCTTTCCATTCTATTACCGTTTAAAGATAACCCATTCTGCCCATTATAACAAGATCAGTAAAATAAGTCTGATGTCTCTGGAGCAGGGGTGCCCAAACTCCATTTTGAAGGTTTCTAGTATAGCTAAGCGCTTGATTAGCTGGTTCAGAAGTTGTTAAAATCAATCTGCTGCAACTAACACTATTGCTGTGTCATTAGTCTAGCGTAATAACCCCAGGGGTCGCAATGGGGGAAAAAAATTGAAAGGCTGATGACTTTTTATTTGCATGTTGTTTTTTCTGTAACTATTAAATAATATTTTATCTTCAGCAGGTTATGGATAAAATATGGTAATTCTAAGAGTTTAATAACATATATGAAATCACCAAGCGACGCCCCTCACTGTCTCATGACCCCCATTTTGGGAACCACTGCCCTACAGTATGTAGTGAAGTTTGAGCTGTAAATAGCACACAGATGTAAAACAACACGTGCTTTATATATAAAGCAAGCGGCCGCCTAACAGTTCGGTCGCCTCTATGGACGCGCCGGCCCTGTACATGGTCATTAAATTATATTTATTGTCAAATATTTGTTGTTTATGAAATTAACATTAAGAGGAAAATGCACTGAAGTATACAGTTTTTTTCTCCCCATTTAATATTCCTCATGGCAATGGATATTACAGCAAGTGCTTTTGCAGAAATAAATCTGAATTTGGGGTGAAACTAGCCAATTCCCTATATGTTTCATTAACATTAGAAGTTGACAAATTAAAAAAAACAACTAAAAACCACAAATTGGTGAGAACCCTCATGAAAAATACTATAGTAAATTATAGTATATAAAACTAAAATATTTTTGAACCACACTATCAACAGTTTGTATAGTAACACAACAACTATCGTAATATAAACAAATGACTTAATACTGTAGTTTTCTATATAGAGTATATTATTCAATACTACAATACACCAGTTTACTGTAGTAAAACTAAAGTACTACAATATTTATTACAGTATATCAGTTCACTATAAGTTAGTTGATACTACAGTATGCAGGAGCATTCGTTAACAAACGGTTGTAAATACTTTAATATATACACTTTACTGGTATGGAACACATTAATGTTTACAATAAATTGTTCATGTTCATGTCAGGGTTTGCTTTATTTAGCTCTACAAATGACCGCAGTATAAAGTTCAGTCAAAAAGGTCGCTGAAATTTTTTTACAAATGTTTATTTGGCAGGGGCAGTGTACATTAATTAGCATTGCTGCAACAGAATTAGCCAAAAGGCTTATTTTTCATCTGTTGTCCCTGGACAGATGTTAAAATTGTCACTCGACTATTTAGAATAACGGCAACTCTAAATTTAGCTTAGATTATTTGTTGTGATTAGCCTAGCATGTCTCTGCCTGTTTGCTAGTTTCTCCAGTCCATGTTTAAGAAGGAAATTATGGGGCTTACCATGAAAACAGAGGCAGGTAAAGAACAGCAAAACCCTGACCACAAACTCCATTTTGGCTCCTGACAGTTTATTTTCTTAACCGCGACTTTGGGCGCTACGTAATGTCGGTGTCAGGCGTAAAGCCCGTCTGCGGCATAAATCTCGACAGAGAATAACGGAGAAACGTTAAATGAATAGGTTTTGTTTTGACGCCGCGAATACAGAAATCAGAAAAACAGCAGTATCAGATGTCCTCTGGAATGGGAGGAGGCAATGGCGACGCTAGAGTGTTATATATGGTGGACAGTGCTTTTTTATTTATATATTTGACATTTATTTAATTGTATTATTAAAACACTGTAGGCTACTCATACAGTGAAAAGATATCCACATGAACCAGAAGCTGCGGCCGCAATTCCAAGCGAAAGGAACATTGCTCCGTCCCTTGTTATCAGGCATGTGGTCAGCCTGGTGAAAGGGCTGGTTCTTTTTCTCAAAAACTGGACCTTTTTGCAGTTATTTGCCCCATTTTCTGTTTAATTATGAGGCTTAAATACTGCATATAGTGACATTTTAAGCACTATTTTGAGCTGGATTAGCTTGTCGGATGGTCATCATAACCACACTTTTTTATTTACCAAAAATATTTCCTAAAGACTTAGAATAAAGAAATATGAACAAAAATACTTATTTTTAAAATACATATTTATTACTTCATATCATTAGAAAAAAATAAATCTGTTAAAGTTTAAAATGAAAAACTGTAGCTTATAGTCATCTAATTAGGTAAATAACAAACTGAGCAGCACATTCAACCTTTTTCCAGTCAGAATTTGTCCATTTCAATTTTTATAATATTCTATAACAATTATATACAATTAAAATAAGGTAGAGCTTGATGATTTTTCTAGCCTCTCTTGGAAAAAATTAGAAAATTCATAACAACAATAGCCAAATGATTATAATTATTAACTTTAATATGGTCCACTTTTGGTTACACCTTTTTATTGATTATATTGTTCTTTCAAGAGGAAGGTCTAAGATTTAGAATTAAAGTTTCTCGTGAAAGGTTTTCTCTATTTAACAACATTACAGTAGGTCAGTGAAAGATGACTTCACTTACATCAGATTCGGCTGGGTCTTAAAGCCTTTGTTGGGTTATTTTCATAATTTATGATGGCTTAGCAGTCAAAATAGAACAAATGAGCTCTGGGCCTTTGTCAGAGGGGGGTGGATCCTTCGAAAAATATAATACAATCAGGAATTCATGACAATCAAACAAGATGTAAATGACATTAAAACAGAAAATACCAAATAAATATAATAAACTATATAAGTTGGAGTTGTCCACTGGAGTAGTTGTCACTGGTGCTACTGTATAACGAAAGTCTATTATAGAATAAAAATCACTTCATCTTCCTATTTAATGAAGATCTATGAAGATAAGCCCATTGTAATTCCATTTTTCTCATGGTTATATATGAAGCCTTTAGTTGGCATCACTGGTGTGACCTCCTTTATTGTTAAGGAGTTGTAAAAAACAACAATATAAATGATTAATCTTAAATACGAGAGTATATCATGATTGTCAGCATGTGGTTCTAGACCTCAATGCAGTTTTTCATGAAAAGTGTCACTGGTGTTACAGTGTTTTCCCCCATCACATTAAAATAGTGTGTTGAGATATGTTATAATTTAAAAGATAATCATTTACATCCATTGAATTCTCTCAATATTTATCATTTAGATGAGTGCATCAATACTTTCCCCACCAGATGGCAGGGTTGTACTGAAAGATGTTTAGTACATATGAACGTGGTCGGGAACCTGTCACTTTTAGACAGGTAATTTGATGTAAATAACCTTAAAAATGAAAAAAGAGAAAGAAAATTAATCAAATTAAATATATCCCACTGTTTATGAAGGGGGAATTAATTACTATGTACTTATATTTTAATCATTTGACACAATGCACCAATCATGTACATGCTTGTAATTACATCAGTCATTCTGTAAATACATTCATAATTACACTGTTGAACATTTCTTACACATTAACCCCTTAATTTAAGTGTACACACACCATCAAACCTGTCCATATCTTACCTAAACTTCTTTTTAAATATAAGTACAGAGTAGTTAAGGTGACTTAATATAAAGTGGAACCAAAATAAGTATAAAAAAGAAAATAAATTATTATCATCTATTACAAAGGTTAACCTGGAATTAAATATGTTTACCCATATATGCTGAATTACTGAATGGATATCTAGATTTTAATAAAATATACCGTAGTAATATTGAAGTTTTCTACATCTTTATTATACTTCAACACACCACAGTTTAGTGTTGTAAAAGCGTCTGTATAATACAGTATTTATTACGCAGTTCACTATAGTTAATGCTGGAGCATTCATTAACCAAGAGTGGTAAACACTGGTATATATGCAGTATAATACTCTTTATGACAGTATATTTCAAAATATTTATTTAATATAGTGGGGTTTTTTCATGTGAGTATGTCATATTTACAGGGCACGAAACAAATTAGCAACGTCTTTTTTGTTATATGCAATATATTCTTGCAATATATGAAGAGTTCAGATGCAAAAACCTCTAAATGTCATCAGAAATTTACTTAAAATTAGCATTATTTTAGGCTCCAGTGTTTAGGTTTAGTCATTTCACAGTAAGAGGGTGTGAATAATGCTAATTTTTGATGGGAACTCTTCATATATATATATATATATATATATATATATATATATATATATATATATATATATATATATATATATTGAATGTTTGGAAAGTTGAAAAATCATATATCATGTCTGTGTTTACTTTAACAATAAATTAAGTGTTAAATATATCAAATAATTTAAATTCAATAAAATTAGCACTACAAATATTTTGACTTCAACAAGAATATTTCCAAACAAGCTGAATTTATTTATTGTAGTCTGTTTATTTTTGTTTTGATTTGTTTGTTGTTGTTTTTTGTTGTTGTTATTGTTGTTGTCAACTAAGAATAGTATTTAATTATGTCTGGTGTATAGTGTAACACTTCCTCCACACATCCACTTTCAGATGTTCGATCACTCACACACACACACACACACACACACACACACACACACACACACACACACACACACACACACACACACATTCACACAGGAAATTAAAGCACAGTAGACTTAAAACAAAAGCGTTCTTAAACTCCAGTGAAGATGCTGACAGTAATTCTCCTTTTACATTTAATCTGCATGTTCTCCGATGGTAAGATGATATTTAATCATGAAAGTATTTGTAAACCTCATTCTAAAACCTTTTTTTAGGATTTTTGCTTTTAGAAATTTAGTGATCTTGCTTTGTTTCTAGTCCAAATATCACAAAATTCTTAAATCAAGAAGCATTTTCCAGACAAGCAACCAATATAGTGTTGTTTTCAGAAATAATGAGTCAAGATAAAGTGAGTTTCTACTTAAGCTAAATAATCTAGTTTTTGGGTTTTTTTCCCCATTGTCAGATTCTTTAGCTTGTTTTTAGGAGAAACTCACTTCATTTTGACTCACTGTTTCTGAAAACAACACTATATTGGTTGCTTGTCTGGAAAATGCTTCTTGATTTAAGAATTTGTAAATATTTCAAAATTAAATTGATGAAAATTAAGGGAAAATAATGAAAAATGTATGAAAATTGATCAGTCCGCAAATATGTGTTTTTGTCCTTGTTGTTGTTGTTGTTCACAGTTTTTAAAGTAATTGTATTACTTGTCATTATAAATCCTTTAAATTTAAGCATTTTTTAGGTTTTCATATCAGAGCTACATTTCTGTGTAAAACCATTGTGAGATATCGCAGTCCTTTAAAAATATCTGTTCATTGAGTTTTTCCCTGTATTTTGTGACTCGTGTTTTTTTTTACTTATTTCTGCTTGTGAATTGCATTATGGGATCTTGATTTTTCTTCTGACAGCTTTTAACCTTGATAAGTGTATAATAACTTTTAAAAGTGT